>NC_028455.1:30964932-31071370 GCF_000263155.2 Setaria italica | reverse complement strand
CACCCTGGACTGCGTACGTTACGTTCGCTTGGGAGCGGCCCGGGCAAACAAGCTGTGCTGGAAAGTGATTTATGTGTCGTATTGCTAGTCTTCTCAAACTCTCAATTGGACAAATACAACCAGAACTTTAATCCCGAGTTAATTACACTGTTACTACTGCCAATTAGTGAGGTGTTATTATTGGAACAGTTAGGAAAAGATATAATTTCTGTCAAGAGAAAACATACATTCCTCCATTCCCCCTTAAATTGTGTTTTGGTACGAAGGAGGAGGGTGAACGATATTTTCAAGCCATCGCCATCATGGAGTCAATAAAGTTTTTGAATGGCGCAACTACGCGACCGCTCAAAGCTTTTCAACTATGTCTTGTATTACCACAATCTACGATCCGCACTGCATCGGGTAACTATAGGTCAAGTCTACACGAAGGGTAGAGCGATAATCTGTTGTCCACGAACTGCATCTGTTATAGTCGCGGGTTACACTCTCTTCAGACAGTTTACTTGCACACTGACTATGTCAATGAGTTACGTGCTTTTAGCATGCAGCCATACTCATATATTATCTAGCTCATATGTCTCTCCAGATGATGATCAGCGAGAGTGAACCCATGGCCCCCGCTCCCACAGTCCCACTGAATTGGTTGCTCATCAACCACGTACTCCAAGCCGATTTGGACTTTGCACCAAACAAGCTACGACTTACGGGGCACTGTGCGCCGATCATCGCAGCATCGGTGTCCCGCTCCTAGGGACTCGGAATATGAATGCGCACGCCGCCGCCGCCGCGGTCGTCCAAGCGGCGGCCATGGCCATAGCCGTTCGCGCACTCTACAACCACCATTCGAGATGATTTCTACGGCGAGTCGGCTTCCCGGCGTACCGGCGCCGTCCGACCCGGGCGGCCGGGCCCGGGTCATCGCCTCTCGCCTGGCGACACAGCATCAGGCCATCAGGGTGCACGCTGCATCGTCTTTTCGGATGGACCCTGGGCTCCTGTACTGTTTGTACATTGGAATCCCACTGTTTATACAGGCTAAAAGCCAACGACAGGGTTCTGTACTCCTGTTCGTGACTTCGTGTGCCCTTCCTGCTGTCTTTTGCTGCGATTTCATCGATTTCCGTATGACCGTATGGTCCGTATCGATCGCACTCGCGCGCCAACTTCGTGGCGCTGCTGCCTTGGGAGTTACTACACGTTCGTATGCGTGTGCATGCCTACACGTAAGAGGTGACGTACGCCATTGCCGCCGGAAAAATAAATGCCAACTGCAAAAGGCCCGACGTGATGTACACGGACCGGCGGCGACGTTGCCGATGGCGACGGCGAGCCGCCGATCGATATCGCGCGTTGCCCGTCGTCGGTGCGTGTATCCGACACGGATACGATTTCCCGTCGGTCTTGAATGATCCATTCATTTATTCGGGGCGATGGAGCGTCCACGGGGAATGGCTGTGCAGAAACGAAACGAATTTTTCGTGGCCGCACGACACACTGCTCGAGAAGTATTCCGGAGGTCTCCAAGGATTCCGGTGTCAATTTTCTGTGTGGCGTGTTGTGCTTGGCCGGCGGGAACAGGACTGGGCGGGAATGATGCGAATGCCAAAACTCAAAACAGGCCAAACACACACGAGTAGACCGGTTTCAATTCCCTCTTCTTCATAAAAGAAAGAATAGTAGTATGTTGTAGCTTAGTTTTGATACTTTACGAACGTTTCGTATCGCTGGCGCAGCTCAAAAAAGTTGAAACTGAAATTGCACACAACAGCACCCGGCCCATTTAAATTTAGGCCCACATACATTCAGGCCCTATTCCTATTTTGGGGCTAATAAAAGGTGATATATTGCAAGGGATGATTTCTAATACGAACACTGTGGGCTACTTACTAACGTGCTAAATACTGTATGGCTATTTGAAAAACCGTCGGGGGTCATGGAAACTCTTGTAGCGTTCGGTGAGCAAATTTTGCAATATTCTAATGGCAGGTCCCGGTAATTGCTCTTCAGTTTGTTGGTGAACTTGTCACAAGAATACGACTACATGAGTATATTCATGGATGAAATTAAACATAACTTCATTTCTAAGACAGGAGAGCATCTTCAACGGTGGCCCTTAAATTAGGGCCTCTATGTCCTGAGTAGGTTTGTTCCCCATTTTCTGAGTCCTCATTTTCACTACCCAACTAAAAAAAAACCCATAAATGTTACCTTTATTTTTCTCTACTGTCGTACATACATCTATGGGCCCACCAGAAGGTTTGAACAGTCCTATATACAAGGCTGGATACCGAGACGTATCAGATATGGAGACTACGATGCAGGACGGTGTAGTCTACGTGGCAGGACAACAAATGGTCGAGGATTAGAAAACTACTCGTAGGAATTAGAGTAGGACCCATCTAGTCGAATCCGACTAGTATTCTTATAAGCAACCGACCTGTAACCCTGCCCCCGGCAATATAAGGTGAGGCAGGGACACCCTTCAAAGCAATTCAATACAACCAACACACAGGACGTAGGGTATTATGCAATCTAGCGACCCGAACCTGTCTGAATCGTGTGTTCGAGTTCACCTTCGAGTTCCCGATCTCAGCGAGCCTCACGCACTAAACACTACCTCGGGCACCCCCCTCAGTAGGTTGCTGGGTCTAAATACCGATAGCTGGCGCGCCAGGTAGGGGCACTCGCTGAGAATCCACTAGCGAACTCGATGGCCCAAGTCATCATCAAGCCAATTGTCACGTTCGAAGCGGGCGCGACGTTCATCTTCGGCTCCCGGGTTTGCATCGCAGATGGCGCTGGAAATTTTCACTGGCACATTGTGCCGGCCCCAGAGAAGAAGAAGCACACCACGAAGCTCCAGCGTCAAGCTCTGAAGGATCTCATCGAGAAATTCTGTGAAATTTCACGTTCTGACTTAGTCAGTGGTTGAGGGACGAGTCTGAGTACAACTCGACTTCTCCCGCTAGTCGGACTGATTTTCACGCGCTGGTGCTCAAGCCATCGTGCGAATCGGACTACGACCCAAGTCAATTCCCGTTCGAACTCTGAAATATGGGTGCTATTTACCAAGCTTCCCTGTCCAGATCACAATCCCACATGTATATGATTGAGGACCCCGACTACTACTCGGATCCGGGCGAGGAGACCCCTTTATCAGGTCCACAGCAGGGTCTGGTAATCACATCAACCCCACAAGGCAGTTTCGTCTACTGGCCCAAAATGAAGCTACCTGCTCTTGCCAAGAACAACAATTCACGTCTTATCGCCTACCTTGACACCCTCCCATACCAGGAGGAAACTCCTCTGTCGCCCATCTACGAAGAAGGCAGCTCCACGGAGGTCATCATGTCAAGTTCGGGAAGCTATTCTCCGGAATGAGAACTCTTCGCTCTCATTGCTGCACAAGAAGGCGAAAAGGAAGAGCAACCAGAGAGAAATCCACAGCATGAACGTCACCCGGATGATGTCTCGCAGGATGAGGCTGTGGCAGAACCACCCAAATTAACTTGGCTAAAGCACACTTAAGTCGCCTGACATGCGATCGTGCACCTTAATCAAGCCAATTTGGTCGTCTATTGGATTCTTTCCGATGAAACCACGCTATAGGATCGCGAAAGCGGACTCATCCGAGAGTGAGTGGTTGCAGAGATTACAACAGTCCATACTTTTAACAAGTGCATAAGTTTATTACAACAAAAGAGTTTGAAATTCAACACAAGTTTGCAAAGTGGTCAGCAGCGGAAATAAACAACGGTAACTGAACGTTGACGCCTGACACCGTGACGAAGCCGGTCACAACACCAGTAACCTCCATCCTCACCATCCGAGGAGGGAGCCCACTCGACCGTCCATCCCGAGGGAGCTGGGAGGGCCAAGCGGTACCTTCTTCCACAACAAAACCTGAAAAGGTAAGCCACAACAAGGCTGAGCGACTACGCTCAACAAGACTTACCCGTAGGTGGTACTAATCCACCAACACCTAGACATGCAGGCTGTTTGGCCAGAGGGGTTGTTTTTGCCAAAAGCGACTAGTGGTGGATCCTTACTTTCAATATTTTAGCCATGAGTTCTAGTTCATTAACCATTCTACATTTGCAACTCATACTGAACAAGCATTGTTATACAAACAATTAATAGAAAACATCACCATTAACATCATCAACATGTCCTCTTCTTACTCAGTGTAGCATAGTGATCAAGTAGTCTCAAGCTGTGAGAGGCAGACGAATCGATCCGAATTTTAACCATGCATGGTGGAAATAATCCCACGACATCCGCTCACCACAAAGGGTAGCTTCACTTGTCCACCGTCCCCATCAATTCCCAGGCGCGTGTCAGGTCCAAACTGGCTTTGGCATGCAATGCTCCATAGTCCCGGTCTCTACCGTACTATGACCGCACTTGCACCCACATGATGCACCATGGGAACTACGTTCCAAGGATAGCAGGGGTATAAGCCACTTGCCGGTTCAATCAGGTACTAGGCTTCCCCATCCCATACTAGGTATGAGATTAGCATTGTTCAAACACTTGATCACGAACACTAGCACATCTCAACCTTAGTTAAATTCATTTAGACAGACGGGGCAATCCACCGACCACCAAAATAATTCACAAGGCCCTGCCGCATCCACCGTCCTTATAGTTGTTGCAAAAAGAAAGCAAGCAACTCGTATAACTCGCGAGTGATAGGAAATCACTCAACTTTTACCGAGTCCTATTTAAGCAAAGAAGCTACTCGAGATCCTGTCATACTAGTATTCAGAACAAAGGAACTTAGGATCATGCAACTAGAGTTTCCAAACAACTCCTGTAAACGTAAATGCACAAACATTAACAACAGAAGGCATGCACAAGTTTAGAAAAACCGGGTTATGCTCCGGGGTTGCCTTCACACGCTAAGTTAGCTTGAGGGCCTTTGGGGGGTTGAACAACGGGCTCTGCTCCGGCTTGGAGTAGCTCTGCAGCAGAGTCCTCGTCAAGCACTTGATGCAGCTCGTAGGTGCCGTCGGCAACGCTCAGTTCTACACGAGATGCAATGCAAGGATAAGATACTTAGATAGTGATTTCATCTGTATTTGCAAGGATTTAAACCCGAAACTATAGCAAAACTATAGGAAAAGATGTGAAGCCTACTTTAATGGATTCTACTCAGAACGAGGATTCCAACCAAAGTGATTCCACATTTTTCTATTTTTTCCTCGATTTAAGATGTAATTTCCAAGTTTCTGTCGATTTAATTCGAGTTAAAAGAGTCGGATTGGGGAAAACTTACAATCTGACCCTTAGACTTAAGGAATAACTGTACCGGGATCCTCAGATTTAACACAGAGAAGTCCTCGAAATTTAACATAGATACGCTCGGTCAAAAGAAAAGACACAATCGAGCCCTCGGGCGAGGCGGACAGCACTCGGGCGAGGCGGACAAGGTCCGGTCACCTTCGCGGACGATTCAGGGTCGGGAAGAGCTAGAAAGGGGGTCAACAGCTCACCTCCGGTCCCACTTATGAGGTCTCGGGGTCAGGAAAAAATAAGCCGAGGTGAAACAAGGAACAACGGCAGCTCGGGTCGACGTCGCGGAAACTGGCGGCGGCGATCCGGCGAGACAGGAGCCTCAGATGCTCCTTGAGCAGGTCGACGAGCTCTTTGAATGGGTCGGCGAGCTCCAGGCAACCAAGGTGAAGTTGACGGTGAAGGAGTCGCTGTGCGGGGCTCCGGAGTGGCAACTCCAAGTGCGGCGGTGAGTGCGGTGGAGAAAAATAGAGCAGGTAGTGCGGCAATGGCGGTGGTGGCTTTGGTACCTTTTTATAGATGCGCGGAAGTGTTCGGAGGAAGGAAACGAGCTCGAGCAGGTGAGAGGATAAGATCGAGGGAGAAGGAAGTGCTCTGTCGCGATGGCGATTGGTCGGCGCCTCCATTGGCGAGCTCGGACGCAATCTTGCCCTGGTTGGGCAGCAAGGATTTGGGGGCTGGGGCAAAGCGGGTTTGCTTAGCACGCGGATTTGCTAGGTCTGCGCGCGTGTGGTCGCGTCACGCTGGTTACTGGGCAAAGGCATGCCGGTGAGCTTCGGCGGTGTGGCGTTCACGGAGAGAGGAGAGGTGGAGCGGGATTGGGCGCCAGGGATTCGGAACAGAGAGGAGGGATGGCCTGCTGGCACGATTGGGTAGTGCTAGCACTGTCCCATCACGTCACGGCTGCGGGTTGGTTGCCGGCGAGGTGCCGGTGGTGGCGTGCCACACGGCGACATCGCACAGAGTGCTCTGGTTTGGGGCGCAAAGAGGACAGAAGCGTTACTTACTTTGCAACTCTTCTCCAAAAATTTGAACCACGCTCCAATTGAACCCTTTAACAAGTTTCTGACCTTGAACCCGTGCACAACTTTGCCAAAAGAAGTTAGATCAAGATCGCAACGGATTGGAGTAAAAGGCTCCAAGGTTGAACTTGTCTCACAGATTTAGAGCTCTGGCTAGCTAAGGAAAAACAAAAGTTGAGAACCAAGGTTGCTGGTATTTAACCAGTTGGACAACTTTCTTGTTGGTGAAACTTAAAGTTGTTGTGCAAAAACGTGGTTTAGGATATAAATAGCAGTTTAACTCCTTAAGGTCATTGTGGTCTTTTTGCTATGAAAGCTGCTCATTCATCAGCTCAATAAGACTCTAATGATCTTGGTGACCTTAACGATATTCATTAGAGAGCTCAATCATTACATAGGTCATCGCCAACGTTGTCGAAGAAGAAACTAAATCTCAAAGAACTCGATGGCGAGCAAGAAACGCTGAAAGAGCAAAGCGTCGCCGCCGCCTTGCGGCAAACTTGCCGATTATAAACTTAGACCACTCGTTTGAAGCAGTTCAATCGCATCAACATCGTACTCCTTTCGCCACCATCTCGTCCATTGATCTTATTACCCGTGCAATGCCACAAGATAAGTACACTAGGCAATTAGCTGAACTAGCGGAACGCGCGTACAAACAACTCGATCAGCAAAACCCGATACACTCAGTTCCACACACCCCATCCTAGCATGACAACAACCATAGGTGCACTCTATCTAGACCAAGTCAAATTGGAGATGCCAAACCAAGCCAAGCTGGAGCAGAGGGTAGTCGGGCGGGACCCTCGGGCGGCCGTGGCCATCGCGGGCCCAACCCAAAGCTTGAACGCCCAGTACAGGATCTTTGTCACAAGATCAACACCGGCCGTGACTTCCGTACAATGATTGATGGACGCTGCCGCGAGCATGAGCAAGAAGTCGAGTACCCAGGAGAGGATTCTGATGGGTTCCCCGCCTTCTCAAGACGAGTAAGGAGGACAGTTCTACCCGACAAATTTAAGCCTCCGGGTATCACCAAGTACTATGGCAAGCAGGATCCAGTCCAATGGCTGTGGTGCTACTCACTGTCAGTACAAGTAGCAGGAGGGAAGGACGGCACCAAGATCATCTATTTCCCCATCTGCATGGAGGCAACGCCACTCATGTGGCTCGAGTCATTAGACAAGAACTCCATCGACAGGCGGGAGGATCTCAAGGTGGCGTTCACCAACAACTTCATAGGGGCAATGCAGCATCCTAGCAACAGGATCGACATGTTTCAAGTTAAACAACAAGAAGAAGAGACCCTGCGCAGTTACCTATGTCGTTTTTTCAACAAGAAGGCCATAATCCTAGACATCACGAAGCGCGACGCCATAGATTGCTTCTAGAACGGTCTCTATGACCGTCGTATGTTCAGGATTTTGGCAGGAGATGCCCCGAGGATATCAAATCTCTTAAAATCATGATACAGGCATGGACGGATGAAGAAGACAAGGAGATCGAGAGATTTGAGTCTAATCGCTACAAGGGCTACAACAACAATAACCAGAATAACGGCCAACGCAACGATAAGAACCACAATGATCGCCTCAACAATGACAACCAAAATAACTACTCGAGAGGTTAGAATCGCAAGAGAAAGCCAGCCAATACTGTCACGGCAATGTCACAATCATCCAAGAAAGGCGGCAGGAATCAAGACAGGAATCCGTTCAGCGAGCTCCTGAAAAAGCAGTGCCCATGACACCTGTACCATAAACACTCTGCGATGGATTGCTACAGTCTACACAGCGTGATGAAAGATCTGCCGGAACCTTCTGGAACTAAGGATAAGGGCAAGGGCAAGGAAGATGAAGACGATGGTGACAACGATAAATTCCAGAACCCTTCCAACATCATCAACATCATCTTTAGCGGAACACCATGTACTGCTACTAGGCGGTCCTAGAAGCTCGCCCTTTGAGAGATCATGTCCATTGAACTAACAACACCTACGTTCCTCAAATGGTCTGAGGTGCCAATCACCTTCTTCAGAAAGGACCAATGGACTAGTTTCTCAGACCCAGGACAGTATCATCTCATCCTAGATCCAGTAGTCGCGGGCTCCAGACTCACCAAAGTACTCATTGATGGCGATAGCGGTCTCAATGTACTCTTCACCAAGACTCTGAGGAAGATGGACCTCGACATTACTGACATGTTCACCGCAACGATCTCTCTGTTCTACGGGATTGTTCCAGGCAACACGGCTGTACTCCTTGGTTAGGTGGTTTTGCCAGTTACCTTTGGGACTAAAGAACACTACCGGACAGAGTACATCCAGTTCGAGGTGGCACATTTTGAAAGATCGTATCACGCTATCCTTGAAAGACCTGCATTGGCCAAATTCATGGCCATCCCACACTGTGTGTACCTAGTGCTCAGGATGCTAGGACCCAAGGGAGTACGCTCCATACGCAGAGACTTGAAGAGATCATACGACCGCGACGCGGAAGCTGTGGAGCTAGCAGCGACTACTCAAGTGCCAAATTCAATGATGCAAGTCTTCGCCACTTCCAAGAAACTGTCCCTGTCAGAACTCGAGATTCCAGACAAGAAGTTAGGGGCAACCAAGGTAAAGTCAGCAAGTGAAGTAGATATCAAAACCATTAACCTTGAAACTGATGATAGCTCCAAGACAGCCCTGATTGGCTCAGGGTTGGATCCAAAATAGGAAAATGCACTCGTCAGCTTCCTCCGGGCCAACCGAGATATTTTGTGTGGAAGCCATCAGATATGCTGGGGGTGTCCAGAGATTTGATGGAGCACTCATTGAATTTAGATCCAAAAGTTACACCAAAAAGACAGCGACTACGGTGATTCGCTCAAAACAGAAGGGAAGCACTCAAAAAAGAGCTGGCCAAACTACTCGTGGCGGGCTTCATAAAAGAAGTCTATCATCTAGTGGGGCATGCCTGATAGAGTCGGAGTGCCCGATCTTTCGGTGAGTGAAGATAAATTCGACTTGGTGGAAGTAGACCCTCACGATCCGACTACGACGAGCGAACCCGAAGCGCCAATGCAATCGCTGAACCAACTCCCGATGGTTACCAACCTCGCTGGTGCGAGATCAGCCTGATCACGAAGATCGATTCCTGTCCGCAATCGAAGAACGAACAAGAAAGAGAGGCGAGCAATCTAAATATCACTCGAAGGTGGAGTTCTGAATCACAAGGACAGCGCGTATTTGCGCGTGTTCAAGAGTAGCTAAAGCTAGATGTAAAACAAAACTCAAGTCGTAAACAAAAAGGACTCGGACTAAATAAAGGGGGCGCAGCCCCTGGAGTCCGAAGGGGTCACGGCGCCCAACCCTAGGCGCCCCACCTGGGCTGCCCTGTTGGGCCATCTTCTTATTCCGATGGGCCTTCGTTCCTTAACAGCATGATGAAGTTTAATTCTCTCGCACGGGCTCGAGTGATTGGCCCAACTGGAGGAGCAACTGGAGGCGCCTGAGGTGCTGCTGGTGTAGATGTACTCGTGGTGTCCTCATCAATGCCAATCCCATCCTGGTGCGAAAGAAAAAGAACAACGAGTGGATCATGTGTGTCGACTATACGTACCTCAACAAGCACTATCGAAAGGATCCCTTTGGGCTCATGAGGATTGATCAAGTCATCAACTCGACAGCCGGATGCACCCTACTCTGTTTCGTTGATTGGTACTAGAGGTATCACCAGATAGCTCTCAAGGAAGAACACCAAATCAAGACTGCGTTCATCACCCCGTACGGAGCTTTCTGCTACACTACAATATCCTTTGGGTTGAAGAAACGCAGGCGCTACCTATCAACGGGCAATCCAAGAGTACTTCAAAAAGCAACTACACCGTAATGTAGAAGCGTATGCGGACGAAGTGGTCCTAAAGACCAGAATCCTGACGACTTTATTGTAGATATGGAAGAAACCTTCACAAGCCGGCGAGAATTCCAGTGGAAGCTAAGCCCAACAAAGTGCGTTTTTGGCGTACCCTTCAGAAAACTACTCGGGTGCATCATAAGTCACCGAGGGATTGAAGCTAACCCTGAGAAGATCTCCGCCCTCACCGATATGCATGTCCCATCGTGCATCAAGGATGTCCAGAAGTTGACAGGATGCATGGCGGCCCTCAACAGATTTATCTCAGGGCTTGGAGAACGGGGACTAGCCTTTTTCAAAGTACTCAAGCGGCAAGATAAATTTCAGTGGACCGAGGAGGCAGATTAAGACCTGCAACAGTTGAAGGACTTCCTATCGAAGCCACTAGTCCTCACGGCACCAAATCCCAATGAAGACTTGCTGCTCTACATTATCGTGACTACTAATATATTCAGCACAGCGATCATGGTTGAAAGACCAGAACCAGACCATGTATACAAAGTACAAAGGCTTGTCTACTTCATCAGCGAGGTGTTGTCAGATTCCAAAGCCAAGTACCCGCCAGTACAAAAATTGCTATACGCAATACTACTCACCTCGCAGAAGCTACGACACTACTTCTAGGAACACAATATCTCCGTCGTCACAGACTTCCCCTTAGGAGAAATTCTTCACAATCGGGATGCAACAGGAAGAATATCCAAGTGGGCGGTAGAACACAGAGCATTGTTCCTAGAATTCAAGTCAGTGACTGGCATCAAATCCTAGGCACTAGTTGATTTCATGGTGGAATGGCGGGAAAATCAACTAGCAACACCGGCAGAGCGCCCAGAGGATTGGGTTATGTACTTTGACGGATCACTCAAGCTCGAGAGCGCCGGCACAGGAGTATTCTTAATATCTCCCAAAGGCGAACAACTCAAATATGTCTTGCAAATCTTCTGGGAGGTATCCAACAACAAAGCTGAATACGAGGCGCTTCTGCACGAGCTCCGCCTGGTAGTTTTGCTGGGAATCAAGTGATTGTTGTTCTATGGCAACTCACTGGTGGTAATCAATGAAGTCAACGACGAGTGGGATCTCCACAAGGACAACATGGATGCGTACTGCCTGGAAGTACGCAAACTAGAGAATAAGTTCTCTGGTCTAGAGTTCCACCATGTGGCTCGCGACAACAGCATAGCCGCAGACGTACTATCAAAGCTTGGATCTACTCATGTTCAAGTTACAGCTGGGGTTTCGTCCATGAGCTACACAAACCATCCATAACGGAACCGACACCATCAACAACCAACGATCGAGGCCATGACGCACCAGACTATGAGGTTATGATGATCAATGTAGACTGGAGAACCCCCTTCATCGACTATATCAAGGAGCACAAGCTACCTCCATACAAAATAGAAGCATAGCTAGTATCAGACATGGCAAGAACTATGTTCTAGCTGGCAACAAGCTCTACAAAAGAGGCGCATCATTAGGAGTATTCATGAAGTGTGTCTCATGAGAAGGACATATTGGAGGAAATTCACAAAGGCATCTGCGGCAATGACGCATCCTCACAAACAATCATGGGCAAAGTTTTCTTAGCAAGGTTCTTTTGACCTACAGCTCTCACTGATGTCGAGGAACTAGTTCATAAATGCCAAGGATGTCAATTCTTTGCCAAGGAACAACATGTCCCTGCCTACAAGCTTATCACTATACCACCCTCTTGATGTTTCGCATGCTGGGAGCTAGACATGATTGGCCCACTACCTATGGCGCCTGGAGGATTCAATCGAGTACTGGTGGTAATCGACATGTTTACCAAGTGGATCGAGGTGAAGCCAATAACTTTCCCCAAGGCAGACAGGGTACTTGACTTACTCGATGAAATTGTCCATGAATACAACTTCACCAATCGCATTATCATAGATCTGGGCTCTAATCTTAACAACCACGAGTTCTGGGCTCTAATCTTAACGTCTGGTACATCTCCGTCGCTCATCCGCGGGCCAACGGCCAGGTTGAGCGCGCTAAAGGGATGTTACTAGAGGCTCTTAAGAAAAGACTACACGACATTCGAAAAACAAAAGGGGGCAAGCAGTTCAAGGAACTACCCAATGTCCTCTGGGGGCTTCACACGCAGCCGTGCAAGCCTACAGGGCAATCGCCCTATTTCCTGGGCTACGAATTAGAAGTCGTCCTCCCTGCCGACGTTCGTTCAATGTAGGCGATATGGTCCTCAAGCGTATCCAAGACACCAAGGGACTGCACAAGCTAAATTCGTCGTGGGAGGGTCCTTTCATCGTCTCCAAGGTCGCTGAACCAGGGTCGTGTAGGCTCCAACACCTCTCTGGTGAAGACATCGACAACTTATGGAATATCAAGCAACTCTATCAATTCTACCCTTAGTTTAAATAGTCATTTAAATTGGCTATCGGCCTCAGTTGTATAATTACAATTTAATAAAGCGGATTTATTTTTCATCGTAAAACGACTACCTATTTCTGCTTAATTACAACTTGCAAAAGTAAGTTCGCAAGAGCTATTTGGCTCCCCGGGTACTATCGCCCAACTCACAGCTTGTAATCACAAGTCTGTACAAAGTTACTCAACTTTTGAGGCAAAATTGCCTACATACAACTTGTAGTAATAAGTCTGCAAAGCATCTTTTGAGTTATTCAACTCATCGGACCAAATTGTCCAAACGCGGCTTGGAAAAGACAAGTCCCCAGTTAAATTCATGAGTTATTCAGCTCAGTGGACAAGTCTGTCCATTGGCGGCCTTCAGGAAAGAAGTTGTTAGCAATTTTGGAGTTAGTTAAACTAATGAGTTCCTATATCGACAAGTTTGTCTAGTCACGGCATGTAATAAGAAGTTTGTAGTTCCAGGTTTTCAGGAGCACAACACTTGAACAACCCATAGAGGTTGCAAAGATAGGCTCCAGTCGAAGAAATCCTGAAGGGTCTACTCGCCTATAGAGTATGACTACTCAGATGCCATGAGTACTTGTACTCCGCAGAAAGGAGTCGCATCCTAAAGTACTCTACGTCATGTATCTGAAGAGGCTCATCGGAGTAACCTTGTGCACATACACTTACGACTACCGTATGAGCAATTATCAAGGTAGTTCATAAGAGGCACTAAAACAACAAGTCAACAGCAATGAAATTTGCAACAAGACTTTAAATAATTTATATTTTCATTCATATCATGTTTATATTACAAAGGACTGATGTTAACTTTTTATAGAGACTATTCAAGGTTTAAATGACTAGCTACTTCCTTTGCGATAGGGCCCATCTCTTGCAGGTACTGATGGAATTGCTCATCAAAGCAGTCCTCTGTGATCCATTCCGCAACGGGAGCTAGGTCCGCCTGCAGATAAAAGGACTTCACAAAAGCCAGAAACTGTTTGGAGACCAACTCCGCTATCTTCTGGACATAGCCAGTAAACTTTGCTGGCACCTCCAAGAGTGTCTCAGACAGAGGGCGGGGATTCACACCTTCAGCTGGGGGCTCTACCATGTCCGCAATGGGTTGAGCTGCTTCGGTTATCTTCTTCAGAGCAAGCTTTGTAGCGTCCAGCTTAGCCTCGCGCTCCTTGAGGGTCTTCATGGCGTTCACCTAGTCGACCTCCTCGTCCGTGCGTATTTTCCTCTCCTTTTATAGGGGATGTTCCTTGTTTTCGTACAGCGCAGACAATTTGTCATGCTGGTTTGTCACCCAGTAATAGGAGTTTTGCTAGTCAATAGCTCACCCTTGGAGATTTTCCTTTGTTTTCGCAAGCACTGCAGGAACAACACAAAAAGAATTCAGTATCGTGAAATGGACTCAGTACTCGAAGATCAAAAAAGAAGATCAATTACCTCTTACCTGTTGCTTCAGGGACTTGTTATGCTTCTGGAGGCGGTCTTTCTCCTCAAACTGCTGAATAGTGTTCTAGTACTCGGCGGCTTGGCCGTCGTACTTCATCATCAGCTGGGAGGAGTACTCCCACTCCTTGGCAAGTTCCTGGGCGAGTGCCTCAGCTCCCATTACTATGTCCCCATAGCCCGTAGCATTTGGACTTCCGGCAAGAGCGCTTGGTTACATCCTGCAAAACAGAGCAAGTACTCGTGTCAAGCTATGGGTACCAATTTTCAAAGCCAAGGAAGCAACAGGATCAAAAGCTTACCGCTGCATATTTGCCTACACGGTGGTACATCTCCATCATCCTCACCTCCAGCTCTACATTGAGGAGCAGGTCGTCGATTAGCCGAATATCTTCAAGGTTAACCCCTTCAGCTATCCATGGCTCCTCGTGCGCTTCAGCATCCGCCGCGCCAAGCGGAACCAAGGCACGGCTGGCCGACGAGCCCGGCCCGAAAGGTGGGATTGAGGCCAACACTTCCAGCCCCTCCATGGCTTCAACTTCTAGCTCTGGCTCTGGGGCTACAAGAGTAGCCACGACGCCACCATGGCGGGTTCAGTCTCTACCTCTAGCTCAGGGGCTATAAGGGTAGCCATGGCGCCAAAGGTAGTCGCCACCGCGGTCTCGGGCACTGGTGGCTCGGGGGCTGGCACTAAAGCATCATTCAGCGAAGAAATCACATCTTGCATTAATGCACCTACAAGTGACACAACACCTGAATTTGTTGCCAGCACAGGTTGTTCCTCTAGCGGTAGACTTGTTGGCACTGGGATGATGTCCTGGACCGAGTAGCTATTGCCATCGGTCACAGGCTTCGGTCTTGGACCTCCGAGCTCCACGCTAGAATAACAAAAAGATAAGTTGTTAGAAGACATACTACAAGTGAATAACAAGCTACAATTAGTACTCGAATGAAGTTCCAGTACTTACTTTGAGGATCTCTTCACTTTCAGAGAGAGCTCCCCTGACAAGCGCATTGCCTTGATGATCGGCGACGGCTTCTTTATCGCGGCTTGTTGGATCACAACGTAATCCTCGCCAGCCTTTGTTGCCGCCTCTACCTCTTGAGTAGTCTGTGCACTGACAGGGTTCACCCGAGCAAGGAGGGGTTCTTCATCATCTTCTATCTCGGTGACCTCCTTAATTATTGGTAGCTGCTGTGGCACGACTTTTGTAGTCGTCCTCTCCGCCTCAGTCACCTTCCTGACTACCTGTAGTCCACCAGTGCCATATTGAGTAGATATGGTGGTTAGTGATTCACTTATTACAACTTGATCCTCAAGATCTTGCCCTTCTTTGAAGGTTATTACCGGTGGAGGCACGTCCTCAGCGGTGAGAGGCTTCTTCACCACACGCTTCACAGTGACGGTGCGCTTCATCTTTGGTGGCGACGCCTGCCCAGCCTCCAAATCATCTTCAGTCGCATGCTTTGATGGCCCGGAGGAGGACCCAGCCTTATCAGACGGTCGGGCTTTGAGCACGAAGTCCTGTGCAGCTTCAGAGTCGGAGCTACTGAAGGACTCGATTTCGTCTTCTTACTCCTCCTCAACTTCACTTTGTATGCTCGCAGCTGTATGTATGCGAGGTGCAGCTTTAGAGTCATCTGATCCAGGAGGAGGAGGAGTAGAGCAGTACAAGTGCACATCTTCCTGATTGAACAAACAAGTCAGTACATCAAAAATCCTAAAAATCAGTACTCGGGGGCTACGGTCATGGGTACTTACACTTGTTGGCGGGTTGGCGGCGCTGGATTCCCGCACGATCGTTGGGATCTTGCTTGCATTCTTAAACAGGCGCCTCAATCGTGCCATGCCTTCATCGACACTGAGCTCCTCTGGTGACATTCTGGATGGATCATTGGGGCCCGAGTAGTTGTAGCCCCATGTACACCAGAGTTGCAGGGGTTGAACTCGACTCTTCATGAAGCTGAAGGCTACCCCAACTCTTGTTAGCTTGTTGCTTGAGCTTGGCGATTCTGTTCAGGAGCTTGGGTAGCTACAAGTAGTCCCCGTGTGAAGGCTCATCCAGCCATATATTATTCCATGTTGAGCGGTCGCCTGTCAGCTTTGGGAGCTTGGGCTCGTGGTTGCCGATGTAGCACCACTTCTCCTTCCACCCAGAATGCAAGTAAAACAACTTGTAGTCCAAGTGCAAGCCCTTCACCTTCTCCCTCATCTAGATTCCAGCCCCTCCGACTACCTCCGTAGGCTCTCTCTTGGGCTAAGGTTTGACGCGGAAAAACTTGCGGAAGAATTGAAAATGTGGTTGGATTCCCAGGAATGCTTCACACAAATGAACAAAGATCGTGGCATGCAAGATGCTGTGGGGATGAGGTGCACAAGCTCGATCTTGTAGTAATCCAGGAGGCCGCAGAAGAAGTCGGAGGCTGGCAAAGCTAATCCACGCTCAATAAAATGAGAGAAGATTACCAACTCATCGACGTATGTCTCCAGCGGCCACGGGTTGCTGAGTGCACACCTTCAGTTGATGATATCTTTCTCCTGGAGGAGGTTGGCTGCCACCAATGCATTGTTGCCCTCTTCTTTCAGCGACGAGCGCTTCTAGGCACAAGCAGGGAAAGGCAGGGCAGTCTGATCAGTCTTTCCATACTTGGGAGATGGGAGTTGGATCTCCTTCTTCTTGTCTGCCTTCTTCCCGCCTTCTGCCGCTTTGGATGCATTTGCCTTCTTCCCCATCCTTGTTGCCACGTGGGTCTATTTTCACATATACTCGGGGGCTTAGTGGTGGGGGACGGTGGCACTAGATCTCGCATATCGGGTAGCAGCGACACTAGGGCTACAGTGCGGAAGTTGAAAGAGCAGATGGTACAGGTGAAATGGAAGAGATGTTTTCCTCCATTTTTTATAACCGCAACGCGGTAACAGCAACGGGATTACAGGGAATATTCTAGTTTAATAGCCCAAAGATTTTGCACCTGGTTGGCAGTTTCCATTATTTTCAGAAAAGATAAGATTACTGTTGACGAATGGTCACGTTGATCAAAGGTTGACCCTTATACCTACCAAACTAGTCGTGTAACGGCTCGAGGTCTGTGTGCCACGTGCCCATCGGCTAAAAAGTTTTTTCTCTAGGTTTTAAGGAAAAAAAATACAAAATTACAGATTGACCCTAAGCCTGATTCTTCAATTCAACCTAATGCTCGGGGGCTAGTCCATATGGAGTGCAACTTTTGTCGCACTTCCATATAAAATTCAAGATTGAAGAATCAAGACCTAGTTAAATGAGGCTTGAGCATATTCTAGCTGCATGGCAGTGCTCGAGTATGTTTGAAAACTTAACCCGATGGAGTACTCAAAGAGCACCAAAACTAGTCGGAGAAGCCTAGAAAAATATTCAGAACTGCTGCATTTGACTAAAAAGTACATGGGGGCTTGTCGTACATACATATATGGGCCCACCAGAAGGTTTGGACAGTACTAGATACAGGGTTGGACACCGAGACGTGTCAGACATGAAGGCTACAGTGCAGGACAGCGTAGTCTACGTGGCAGGACAGGAACTAGTCGAGGATTAGGAAACTACTCGTACAATTAGAGTAGGACCCATCTAGTCAAATCCAACTACTATTGTTGTAAGAAACTGACCTGTAACCCTGCCCCCGACAATATAAGGCGAGGTAGGAACCCCCTGCAAAAGCAATTCAATACAACCAATACACAGGACATAGGGTATTACGCAATCTAGCGGCTCGAACCTGTCTAAATCATGTGTTCGAGTTCACCTTCGAGTTCCTCATCTCGACGAGCCCCATGCCCTAAACACTACCTTAGGCACCCCCCTTGGTAGGTTGCCAGGTCTAAACATCGACATCTACTTCTAGTCTCATACTAGGACACGCATAAACAATAAATTAAATGGAGACAACCGAACATCACGACTATATTAATGGTATGTAAAGAAAATACAATACTAATACAAATTTATACATGATACAATGGGCTAAAGTAGGATATCAAAGGTTGACTAGGTTACTAAGGGTGAAATGGCGAATTGACGATGCATCAAGGGAGTAGGGTGGCCTTACTAGCCTCACACGCCATTGATCTATTCAGGCTTGGCTTTTTTTGCCGTTTGTTTTATTGGCTGGGGTTGAGGGTGTCGTACATACATCTATGGGCCCACTAGAAGGTTTGGATAGTCCTACATATAGGGCTTAATACTGAGACATGTCAGATATAGAGGCTACGGTGCTGGACAGCGTAGTTTACGTTTAGGACAAGAACTAGTCGAGGATTGGGAAACTACTCGTAGCAATTAGAGTAGAACTCAGTAGTCGAATCCGACTAGTATTCTTGTAAACAACTGACCTGTAACCCTAGCCCCGGCAATATAAGGCGAGGGAGGGACCCCCTCCAAAGCAATTCAATACAACCAATACACAGAATGTAGGGTACTACGCAATTTAGCGGCCCGAACCTATCTAAATCATATGTTCGAGTTCACCTTCAAGTTCCTGATCTCGGCGAGCCCCACAGACTAAAACTACCTCAGGCACCCGCCTCGGTAGGTTGTCGGGTGTAAACACCGACAGCTGGTGTGCCAGGTAGAGGGTCTCACTGAGAATTCACTGGCGAACTCGATGGCTCAAGTCATCATTAAGCCAATCGTCGCGTTCGAAGTGGGCGCGACGTTCATATTCGGCTTTTGGGTTTGCGTCGTAGATGACACTGGAAACTTCCATTGCCAAATTGCGCCGGCCCTGGAGAAGAAGCAACACGCCGTGAGGCTCCAACGTCAAGCTCTGGAGGATCTCTTCAAGAAATTCGGTGGATTTTTAATTTCTGACCTAGTCAGAGGCTAGGAGGACGAGTCCGAGTACAACTCGACTTCTCCCGCTAGTTGGACTAATTTTCACGAGCTAGTGCTTAAGCCATCGTGCGAATTGGTCCATGACCCCAAGTTGATTCCTGTTCGTACTCTGAAACACGGGTGCTGTCTACCAAGCTACCCAGTCCAGATCACAATTCAACATTGATTTGATCGAGGACCTCGACTACTACTCGGACCCAGATGAGGAGACTTCATTATTAGGTCCACAACAAGGCCTGGTGATTATTTCAACTCCACAAGGCAGATTCATCTACTGGCCCAACATGAAGCCACCAGCTCTCACCAAGAACGACAAGTCACACCTTGTCGCCTACCTTTATACCCCACCGTACCAGGAGGGAACTCTTCTATTGTCTATCTACAAAGAAGATGGCTCCACAGAGGTCATCACGTCAACTTTGGGAAGCTATTCTCCGGAACAGGCACTCTTTGCTCTCATTGCTGCACAAGAAGGCGAAGAGTAAGAGAAACTAGCGAGAAATCCATGACATGAACATCACCAAGATGATGTCTCGCAGGATGAGCTCACCGCCAACATTGTCGGAGAAGAAACTGAAACTCAAAGAACTTGACGGTGAGCAAGAAACGCTGCAAGAGTAGAATGTCGCTGCCGCCTTGCAGTTGACCTACCAATCATGAACTTGGATCACGCGTTTAAAGCAATTTAATCGTGTCAACACCGTACTACTCTTGCCACCATCGCATCCATTGATCTCATTACCCAGGCAATGCCGCAGAACAAGTATACTAGGCAACTGGTTGAGTTGGCTGAGCGTGCGTACGAGCAACTTGATCAGCAAAACCTGATACATTCAGCTCCACACACCCCATCCTAGCATGGCAGTAGCCATAGGCGCACTCAATCCAGACCAAGTCAAATTGGAGGCTCTAGACCAAGCCAAGCTAGATCAGAGGGTAGTAGGGCGAAACCCTCAGGAGGCCATAGCCACCGAGGGCCCAACCTAGAGCCTGAACAACCAGTAAATGATCTCGTTAACAAGCTTAATACCGGACATGATGCCTGTACAATCATTGACGGACGCTACCACGAGTGTGAGCAAGAAGCCGAGTACCCAGATGAGAATTCCGACGGGTTCCCCATCTTCTCAAGACGAGTAAGGAGGATAGTTATACCCGAGAAATTCAAACCTCTAGGCATCACCAAGTACGATGGCAAGTAGGATCCAGTCTAATGACTCCGGTGCTACTCCCTGTTAGTGCAGGCGGCAGGAGGAAATGACGACACCAAGGTCATTTGCTTCTCCATCTGCATGGAAGCAGCACCATTCATGTGGCTCGAGTCACTAGACAAGAACTCCACTGACACATGGAAGGATCTCAAGGTGGCGTTCACCAACAACTTCGCAGGGGCAATGCAACATCCTAGCAACAGGATCAACTTGTCTCAAATCAAGCAGCAACAAGGCGAGACTCTGCGCACTTACCTACATCATTTCTTTGATAAGAAGGTCATAATTATGGACATCATGGAGCGCAATGCCATAGATTGCTTCCAGAATGGTTTCTATGACCACTGGATGTTCCAGGATTTTGGTAGGAGATGCCACGAAGACTGGCGTGGGCAGATGAAGAAGATAAGAAGATCGAGAGGTTTGAGTCTAGTTGCAACAAGTGTCAGAACAACAACAATCAGAGTAATGGCCAGCGCAATGACAAGAACCGTAATGATCGCCCCAACAATGACAACCGAAATAACTACTCGGGAGGTTAGAATCGCAAGAGGAAGCTAGAAAATACTATCGCGGCAATGTCCCAGTCATCCAAGAAAGGCGGCAGGAATCAAGAAAGGACTTCGTTCAGCGAGCTCCTAAAGAAGCAGTGCCCATGGCACCTGTATCATAAGCACTCTGCGATGGATTGCTATAGTCTATGCAGAGTCATGAAAGACCTGCCGGAACCTTCTGGAAACAAGGACAAGGGCAAGGCCAAAGAAGATGAAGACGACGGTGGAAATGGCAAATTCCAGAATCCTTCAAACACCATCAACGTCATCTTTGGCGGCACGCCGAGTACTGCTACTAAGTGGTCCTAGAAGCTAGCCCTCCGAGACATCATGTCCATTGACCTAGCAACACCTACATTCCTCAAGTGGTCCAAGGTGCCAATCACCTTCTTCAGGAAGGACTAGTGGACTAGTTTCTCAAACCCAGGATGATATCCTCTCAACCTAGACCCAGTAGTCGCTGGCTCCAGACTCACCAATGTACTCATTGATGGCGGTAGTGGTCTCAACGTACTCTTCGCCAATACATTGAGGAAGATGGGCCTTGATATTACTAACATGCTCACCCCAACGAACTCACCGTTCTATGGGATTATCCCAGGCAAGGTGGCTGTAACCCTTTGGGACCAAAGATGACTACCGGACAGAGTACATCCTGTTTGAGGTGGCAGATTTCGAAACATCGTATCATGAGATCCTCGGAAGACCCGCCTTAGCTAAATTCATGGCCATCCCGTACTACGTGTACTTATTACTTAAGATACCGGGACCCAAGAAAATACTCTCCCTGTGTGGAGACTTCAAGAAATCATACGACTACGACCCAGAAGCCGTGGAGCTAGCAGCGACTACTCAAGTTCCAAAATCAATGATGCAAGTCTTCGTCGCTTTTAAAAAATTGTCCCCGTCAGAACTCGAGATCCTAGAGAAGAAGTCGGGGGCAACCAAGGTGAAGCTACCTATAAACAAGCAATCCAGGAGTGCTTCAAGAAATAGGTACACCGTAGTGTAGAGGTGTACGTGGACGACGTGGTCATAAAGATCAGAAATCCTGATGACTTGATTGCGGATTTAAAACAAACCTTCGCAAGCTTGCGAGAATTCCGATGGAAGTTAAACCCAACAAAATGCGTTTTTAGTGTACCCTGCGGAAAACAACTCGTATTCATCATCAGTCAGGGAGGAATTGAAACTAACCCTGAGAAGATCTCTGTCATCACTGATATGCATGCTCCATCATGCATCAAGGACATCCAAAAGCTAACTGGATGTATGGTGGCCCTCAACAGATTCATCTCAAGGCTTGGAGAACGGGGACTACCCTTCTTCAAACTACTCAAGCTGCAAGATAAATTCCAGTGGACCAAGAAGGCAGACCAAGCCGTACAACAGTTGAAAGACTTCCTATTAAAGGCACCGGTCCTCATGGCACCAAATCTCAATGAAGACTTGTTGCTCTACATCGCTATGACTACCAATGTCGTCAGCACAGCAATCGTGGTTGAAAGACCAGAACCAGACTATGCATACAAAGTACAGAGGCTCGTCTACTTCATTAGCAAGGTGTTGTCAGATTCCAAAACCTGGTACCCGCCAGTACAAAAATTGCTATATGCAATACTACTCACGTCGCGGAATCTACGACACTATTTCCAGGAACACAACATCTCCATCGTCACAGACTTGGCATTGGGAGAAATTCTCCACAATCGGGATGCAATAGGAAGAATATCCAAGTGGGCGGTAGAACTCGGAGCATTGTCCCTGGAATTCAAGTCAAGGACTGACATCAAATCACAGGCACTAGTCGATTTCATGGCAGAGTGGCGGGAAATCAAGTACCAATGCCAGCAGAACACCCAGAACATTGGGTTATGTACTTTGACAGGTCACTCAAGCTCGAGGGCACCGGCGCAGGGGTACTCTTAATCTCTTCCAAAGGTGAACAACTCAAATATGTCTTGCAGATCTTCTGGAGGTATCCAACCATAAAGCTGAATATGAAGCGCTTTTGCACGAGCTCCGCCTGACAGTCTTGCTGGGAATCAAGCTATTGTTGGTCTACGGTGACTCACTGGTGGTAATCAATCAAGTCAACAACGAGTGTGATCGCCACAAGGACAAATGGATGCGTACTGCCTTGAAGGACACAAGTTAGAGAAAAAGTTTTATGGTCTAGAGTTCCACCATGTGGCTCGTGACAACAACGTAGCTACGGACGTCTTATGCAAGCTTGCATCCACTCATGCTCAAGTTCCAGCTGGGGTTTTTGTCCATGAACTACACAAGCCATCCATAGCGGATCACAATACAAGTTGATTACTATACAACCCTGTTGGCCCTTCACATGCTGGGGGTTAGACATGGTTGGCCCATTGCCTACGGCGTCTGGAGGATTCAACTAAGTACTCATGGCGATCGACAAGTTTACCAAGTGGATCGAGATGAAGCCAGTAACCTGCCCCAAGGCAGACAGAGTACTCGACTTCCTCGATGAAATTGTCCACCGCTACAGCTTTCCCAATCGCATTATCAGACCTGGGCTCTAATTTGAACAACCAGGAGTTCTGAAAATATTATGAGAATAGCGGGATTAATATCCGGTATGTCTCCATTGCTCATCCGCGGGCCAATGGCTAGCTTGAGCGCGCCAACGGGATATTACTGGAGGCTCTCAAGAAAAAGACTACACAACATTGGAAACACCAAATGGGGCAAGTGGCTCAAAGAGCTACCCAATATCCTCTGGGGGCTTCACACCGAGCCGTGCAAGCTTACAGGGTACTCGCCCTACTTCCTGATCTATGGATCAGAAGCCGTCCTCCCCACTGACATCATGTGGAAATCTCCAGTAGTCGAGCAGTATGAGGAGGACACAGCAGAAGAAACAAGGTGTCTAAACTTAGACAGCCTCGAAGAAGTTCGCTATTCAACACTCATCCAGTCAGCAAGGTACATTGAAGGAATCCGCTGCTATCATGATCGCAATGTCAAAGAACATTCATTCAACGTAGACGATATGGTCCTCAAGTGTATCCAAAACACCAAGCAACTGCACAAGCTTAATTTGCCATGGGAGGGTCCTTTCATCATCTCCAAGGTCACTGTACCTGGGTCGTGTAGGCTCCAACACCTCTCTGGCGAAGACGTCGACAATTCATGGAACATCGAGCAACTTTGTTGATTCTACCCTTAGTTTACATATTCATGTAAATTGGCCATCGGCCTCAGTTGTATAATTACAATTTAATAAAGTAGATTTATTTTTCTTCGTAAAATGACTACTTCTGCATGACTACGACTTGCGAAAGCAAGTTCACAGAGCTATTCAGCTTCCCGGGTAATATCACCCAACCTGCGGCTAGTAATCAGAAGTCTGCACAGTGATGCACAGCGGCTTGTAATAACAAGTCTGCAAAAGCATCTTTTGAGTTATTCAACTCTCTAGACAAAAGTGTCTACATGCGGCTTGTAATAACAAGTCTACGAAAGTATTTCGTGGACTTTTCAACTCATTGGACAAGTCCGTCTCCTTGATGGCCGTCAGAAAAGTAGTCCTCAGCAATTTGGGAGTCATTCAGACTTCCCGAGCTAATCTTATCTAGACAAGTCTGTCTAGTCGTAACTTGTAATAACAAGTCTGTAGTTCCGAGCTTTCGGGAACACAACATCTGAACAACTTAGAGAGGCTGCAAAGATAGACTCCAGTCGAGAAATCCTGAAGAGTCTACTTGACTAAATAGTATGACTACCCGAATGCCCTGAGTACTCGTGCTCCGCAGAAAGGAGTCACATCCTAGAAGAACTCTACATCGTGCATCTGAAGAGGCTCACAAGAGTAGCCTTGTGCGCAGACACTTATGACTACCGTACGAGCAAACATTAGGGTAGTCCGTGAGATGCATAAAAACAACAAGTCGACAACAATAAAATTGCATTAAGACTTTAAATAATTTAAATTTCATCTCATATCATGTTTATGTTACAACGCACTGATGTTCGTTGCTTACACAGACTACTCAAGGTTTAATTGCCTAGCTACTTCCTTGGCAATAGGGGCCACCTCTTGCAGGTACTGCTGGAGCAGCTCATCAGAGCAGTCTTCTGCTATCCCTTCCGCAACCGGAGCTAGGTCCGCCTGCAGATAGAAGGACTTCACAAAAGACAACAGTTGCTTTGAGACTGACTCCGCTATCTTTTGGACGTAGCCGGTGAACTTGGCAGGCACCTCCTTGAGTACCTTCGACAGAGGGTGGGGCTCCACACCTTCGGCAGGGGGCTCCATCATGTGTGTAATGGGCTGAGCCGCTTCAGTCAGCTCCTTCAGAGTAAGCTTTGTGGCCTCCAGCTTAGCCTCGTGCTCCTTGAGGGTCTTCATGCCATTCACCAAGTCGACCTCTCCGTTTGTGCGCATCTTCCTCTCCTTCTCTAGGTGATGCTCCAAGTTCTCATATAATGCAGATAGTTTGTCATGCTGGTCTGTCACCTGGTAGTAGGAGTTTTGCCAGTCAGTCGCTCGGTCTTGGAGATCTTCCTTCGTCTTCTTGATCACTACACGAACAACACAAAAGGAATTCAACATTATTAAATGGAATCAGTACTCGAAGACCAATTACCTTTTAGTTGATGCTTCAACGATTTGTTGCGCTTCTGGAAGCGATCTTTCTTCTCCTCGAACTGCTGGACAGTGTTGTGGTACTCGGCGGCTTGGCTATCGTACTTCATCAGCAGTCGGGAGGAGTACTTCCGCCCCTTGGCAAGTTCTTGGGCAAGTGCCTGTGCTCGCATAATTGTGTCTCCATAGCCCTGGAGCATCTCAGACTTCCGGCAGAAGCACTTGATTATATCTTGCAAAATAGAGCAAGTACTCGCGTCACGATACGAGTACTAATTTCAAGTTCTGAATGAGGTAGGAGGAAGCTTACTGCTGCATATTCGCCTACACGACGGTACATCTTCATCATCGTGACCTCCCTCTCTATGGTGAGCAGCGAGTCGGCGATCAGTTAAATGTCTTCAAGGTTCATCCCTTCGACTACCCATGGTTCCTCGTGCTCTTCAATGTTCATTGCGCCAAGCGGAACCAGGGCACGACTAGTTGACGGGCCCACCTCTAAAGGTAGGATGGAGGCCAATACTTCCAGCACTCCGGCAGCTTCAGCCTCTACCTCTGGCTTGGGGGCTACAAGGGTAGCCATGACGCCAGAGGTATTCACCACCGTGGCTTCGGTCCCTATCTCCGGCTCGGGGGCTACAAGAGTAGCCACAACACTGGAGGTTGTCGCCGCTATGGCCTTGGCTACTGGCAGCTCGGGGGCTGGCACTAAAGCATCACTTAGCGAAAAAATTACATCTTGCATTAATGTGGCGACAAAGGATACAGCACCTGGATTCATTGTCAGAGCAGGTTGATCTTCCGGCGGTAGTGTTGTGGGCACTGGGATGAGGTCTTGGGCTGACTGGCTACTGCCATCGATCGTAGACTTTGGGCTCGGGCCTCCAAGCTCCACGCTAGAAGATTTCCTACAAAAGACAAGTTGTCAGGAAACATATTACAAGTCAAATATCAGGCTACAATTAGTACTCAAACGGGGTACCAGTACTTACTTTGAGGATCTCTTCACCTTCAAAGAAGTCTCCCCAGACAAGCGCATCAGCTTAATGGTCGGTGAAAGCTTTGTTGGCGCGACTCGTTGGGTCGCAGTGCGATCCTCGCCAGCCTTGATTGCCGCCTCCGCCTCTCGGGTAGTCTGTGCGCTGACTGGGTTGGCCCTAGCAATGGGAAGTTCTTCATCATCTTCGATCTTGATGACCTCCTCAATTGTTGGCAGCTACTGCTGCACGACTTTGGTAGTCGTTCTCTCCACCTTAGTCACCTCCTCGACTACCTGAATCCACCAATACCAATTTGAGTAGACATGGTGGTAAGGGACTCACTTACAAGTACCAAATCCTCAGGATCTAGTCCTTCTTCGAAAGTTATTACCGGTGGAGGCACATCCTCGGCGGTGAGAGTCTTCTTCACTGCACGCTTCATAGCGACAATGCACTTTTTCTTTGGTGGTGGCGCCAGTCTAGCCTCTAGATGATCCTCAACCGCACGCTTGGATGATCCGGAGGAAGACCCAACCTTATCTGACGGTCGGGCCTTGAGCACGAACTCCTCTGCAGCTTCAGAGTTGGAGCTGCTGAAGGACTCGAAATCGTCTTCTTCCTCCTCCTCGACTTCACTCTATACACTTGCAGCTGTATGTACACGAGGAGCGGCGTTAGAGCCATCTAATCCGGAAGGAGGAGGAGCGGAGCAGAACAAGTGTATGTCCTCCTGCATGGAAAGACATGTCAAAATATAAAAAATTACAACAATTGATACTTGGGGGCTACGGCCACGGGTACTTACATTGCTTGACGGGTTGTCGGTGCAGTACTCCTGCACAATCATCAGGATCTCGCTCGCATGCTTGAAAAGGCACCTCAATCGTGCCATGACTTCATCCACACTAAGATCTTCTAGTGACATCCTGGATGGGTCATCGGGGCCCGAGTAGTCGTAGCACCATGTGCACCAGAGTTGTAGGGATTGAATCCGCCTCTTTATGAAACTGAAGGCCACCCCAATTAGCCCTTGTTGTTTGAGCTTGGCGATTCTGTCCAAGAGCTTGGGTAGCTGCAAACAGCCCTCGTGTGAAGGCTCATCCAACCACCTGTTATTCCAAGTTGGGCGGTGGCTTGTCCACTTCGGGAGCTTGGGCTCGTGGTTGCCAATGTAGCACCACCTCTCCTTCCACCCCGAGGGCAAGTCAATCAACTCATAGTCTAAATACAGGCCCTTGACCTTCTCCCTCATCTGGATGCCCGTCCCTCCGACTACTTAGTATGCTCTCGCTTGGGCTGGGGCTTGACTCGAAAAAACTTGTGGAACAATTGGAAATGCGGCTGGATCCCCAGGAAGACTTCACACAGATGAACAAATATAGCAGTTTGCAAGATGCTATTGGGGTTGAGGTGCACTAGTTCTATCTTATAGTAGTTGAGGAGGCTGTGGAAGAAATCAGATGCAAGCAAGGGTAGTCCACGCTCAATGAGGTGGGAGAAGATTACCGTCTCGTCAATGTACGTCTCTAGCGGCCAAGGGTTGCCAAATGCACTCATCCAATTGATGACATCTTTATCCTGGAGGAGGTTGGCCGCTACCAATGCATTGATGTCCTCCTCCTTCAGCACAGACTTCTTACAAGCACACATGGGCAATGGTGGCACTGTCTGGTTAGTCTTGCCATATTTGGGAGCCGGCAGTTGGATCTCCTTCTTCTTCTCTGCCTTCTGCTTCCCGCTTTCCGCCACCTTGCTCGAAGTCGCCTTCTTCCCCATCTGTGTTGCCATGATGGTCTTCTTTCGCATGCGCTCGGGGGCTAAGTGGTGGGGGACGGTGGCGCTCGAGCTCGAGGATCGGGTAGCGGCGGCGCTAGGGCTACAGTGCGGAAGTTGAAAGAGTAGATGGCATAGGTGAAGCGGAAGGGATGTTTTCCTCCATTATTTATAACCGCAGCGCAGTTAAAACAGTAGCAAGATTAACGGGAATATTCCATTTTTAAAAGGTCCGAAGATTTCGCACCTGGCTGACAATTTCCATTATTTTCGGAAGAGATAAGGTTACTGTTGGTGAATGGTCAAGTTGACCAGTGGTTAACCCTTATACCCAAACTAGTCGTGTAACGGCTCAAGGGTTGTGTGCCGTGTGCTCATCGGCTAAAAAGTTTTTCCTTTAGGTTTTAAGGAAACAGAGATGCAAATTACAGATTGAGCCTCAACTTGATTCAACCTAAGTCTCGGGGGCTACTCCATATGGAGTGCGACTTTCGTCGCACTTCCATATAAAATTCAAGATTGAAGATTCAAGATCAAATTAAATGAGGCTTGAGTACATTCTAGCTGCATGACAGTACTCTTGTACGTTTGAAGACTAAACCCGATGGCGTACTCAAAGAGCACCAAAACTAGTCGGAGAAGCCTACAAAAGTACTCAAAATTGCTGCATTTGACTTAAAAGTACTCGGGGGGCTTTTCGTACATACATCTATGGGCCCACCAGAAGGTTTGGACAGTTCAAGATACAGGGCTGAACATCGAGACGTATCAGACATGGAGGCTACGGTGCAGGACGGTGTAGTCTACGTGGAGGACAAGAACTAGTCGAGGATTGAGAAACTACTCGTTACAATTAGAGTAGGACTCACTGGTCGAATCCGACTGGTATTCTTGTAAGCAACCGACCTGTAACCCTGCCCCCAGCAATATAAGGCGAGGCAGGACCCCCTCCAAAGCAATTTAATACAACCAACACATAGGTATTACGCAATCTAGCAGATCAAACCTGTCTAAATTGTATGTTCGAGTTCACCTTCGAGTTTCTAATCTTAGCGAATTCCACACACTAAATACTACCTCGAGCACCCCCTTGGTAGCTTGCTGAGTTTAAACACTGATCTTAGGTTAGGAGGTGTGGTATTAATTCTTAATGGTTGAGGGTCAACACTATTTTTAATGCACCCCTGTGATCACAAAACTCCGCCTCGACTCTCGCTCTCTAGATCCAAGTGCGCCAAAAGCAGTTAATCCATTGTTCAACAAGTGTCATCCGAATAGTTTGGATTTCGATCGACTATTATAATGCCATCACAAAGGAGGTTGTGCATTAGCAATTCGAGAGTGCAAGCTGTGTCCTTGCTCCTTGAGATGTCAACGAGTGGCTATTGTGCATCCTTCTAAAAGATATGCTACGTACGTCGGCTCTGATTATCTTATAATTTGTTATGTTTGCAATAAATAAATTATGATGTTCTAATTAGTGTGGTGTTGCAGTTATGATTTAAAGATGTTCTGTTAATATGAAATGCTGTGTAGCGTCAACTTGTCTATATGTTCCATTTGCTCTTTCATCATTGTGAATGTTGAATCAAACTTGATATGAATTTGGCTTGTTGCATGATGCGATTTTTTTCCCCTACAACGATAATTGCTACAGTTATGTTACTTTTACGTGGACTTTTTTTTGTCGCCTCGAGTACTTTGTTTTGTTTTTCCTTTCGTGGACCGTGAAGATAGGGAACATTATTGATGTGATTTCTGTCGTTTGATGACCCGAGGTCGTGCTAGGCATTTGCTTTCCGGGCAGCGCCGTTCACAAAAGCTTCCTCGTGGTTTGCAAACTGCAACCAGACGCCGTTTCGGGCTGCCCGAAATTGACTTTTTTCTAACAAGCGCCGTCACTCACTCCGACCTCACATGGGCCTTGCGCGGCCCAGGACCACAAAAACCACAAAAGAAACCTCTCGTAGCTTCGCCGCGCGACACGCCACGCCGCCGCCGACCCGCGTCGGTTGCGCCCGACACCACCCAGTCACGCGCTCGTGCTCGCGCCCCCGCTCCCACTAGTGCCCCCCAAAAAAGACTCGTCCGTTGCGTCACCTCGACGCCACATCTCTCCCTCCGAGCCCCCACCCGCCGAGCCGCGCCCCGCGATCCGTCTCCATCCCATCGCTCCTCCGATCCGCCCCACTTCCCTCCGTCGTCGCCGACGCGCGATGCACCGGAGCCGCAGGCGGCGCAGGAACGCGAGCTAGGAGTGGGAGAGTCTCCGATCCTCCGTCCGCGCGCGCCATGGAGCCGGTGCCGCGGAAGCGCAAGGGCGCGCCCCCGGCGTGCTCCGCCGCCAGGTCCCTCCAAGATTTAGCCTCCCGCAAGCGCGCCTGCCGCGGGTCCGACCCGCACCAGCCCCCCCGCGCCGGCGCTACCGCGGGCCCCCCCGCCGTGGTGATGACGGCCCCCGCGGCGAGCGGCGCGTCGGCGTCGGCGGGGGTCCTCCCTGGCCGCGGGCTGAAGCGGAAGGTGGGCTGCATCGACTCCGCCACGCGGATCGGGCGGCGGAAGCGGCTGGAGAGCGAGTACGACCTCGGGGAGGAGATCGGGCACGGCAAGTTCGGGTCCGTCCGCGTCTGCCGCGCCAAGGCCGGGGGCGAGGAGGAGTTCGCGTGCAAGGCGCTGCCCAAGAACGCCGGGGAGACGGCGCACCGCGAGGTGGAGATCATGCAGCACCTCTCGGGCCACCCGGGCATCGTAACGCTCAGGGCCGTCTTCGAGGACGCCGACACCTTCTACCTCGTCATGGAGCTCTGCCGCGGCGGCCGCCTCCTCGACGAGGTGGCCAGGGAGGGGAGGCTCTCGGAGCGCCGCGCCGCCTATGTGATCAGGGAGCTCATGACCGTGCTTGAGTACTGCCACGAGATGGGCGTCGTGCACAGGGATATTAAACCGGATAATGTTCTGCTCACCAAGGCCGGAAGGTTGAAACTCGCAGATTTTGGACTGGCCGTGCGAGTGGCTGATGGTAAGTGACTACAAAGATTGCCACCTAAGTTTGGTGTGTAGATTAGCATGCATCATCTTGTGGGGTGACTACTCGTTATGATTCTGTTTTGACAATGTAGTTCCTTTAAAATGCTGGCAGATCGAAATGCTGCCTGACAATGAACTAGAATTGCTAGAGAGTAATATGAGCATTTGAATAGAATTTGGGCTTTTGGTTTTAGTTCATTGTGCTTTGGAGAGAAGAGAACTGTAGTTTAAATCGATGGGAAGCATAATGCATTGAGCGGTGGAAGATATCATTTCATCAGATGCTTAAGGTGTTGTAATCACTAGTGTTTCGTCGTTATGTTTGAAATTAGCATTTGGGAAGAACGATTTATTTGGCTTGTCCACACACACGACTAGGTTTATTGCAGGGTTTCTGGTTTTTCTGGAGCATCCATTTGTAATCCAATCACATCTGCATTCGTCAGTAGCATGTTAAATCATTTTATAAGGGATTTCAAATGTATGAGTTGTGTTTTCAGTCATCACTTCGTATCTGGTACTCTGGTGTTCATTGACTGTGTCGTCTTGTTTTGTTAGGTCGGTCAAGAGTCCAAGTGGTGCTATTTGGTAGTCGCAGTTGAGTTGGTGTCATCCAAAGCTAGTTGTTATTCCCATGGAGTTCTGGATGTGTGTGTTGACACTTGACAGCTTCAATAGAATGGCAGCATGATGGTCAGGTAGTCAGGTCATGGTTATTATCTTTCATGTGGTTTTAAGAAGTTTTAAGGTATTGGCATGAGCTAGATATAGCAGCCTATGGACCAGCAATCAACCATCAAGGTTATCATCATTTTAAGACAAAAAAATGTTTGCTCATCAAGGGGTGGCAAAATGTCTAATATTTTATTGACAAGAGTATCTTCCTTGTGTATGTGATCAGACTAACACTAATGTGTTTTGTATTTGCTGTAAAACTATGTGTGAAACCATGAAGTTATTACATTTGCCTGAATTGTTCCTGCTTTTCATCACTTGCAATGCGCTTAAGTTTGTCGTATCATTATTCTTCTATTACGTCAGAACATAATTCTGTTTTCTGGTATATGATAATTATAATTTCTATTTCTAGAACATTCTGATAAAGGTATAATGATGCTGATTTGGCTAAGCAATAATCAGAGCACAAAGTGGACGTTTTTCCTTCTGATATATATTAGTATATATGGCATTTGGATTTTGTATACTTACCTATTTTATCTTTTTCTTAATGTATGTAGTTTTTAGTGTTCTTATATGCTGGCTGCAGGTTGGATTCTAATAATTTGTTTCTCAACTGTGAGCAGGCCAGAAATTGACTGGTGTTGCCGGGAGCCCTGCCTACATGGCACCTGAGATTCTACTCGGAGATTACTCGCAGAAAGTAGATATATGGGCTGCTGGAGTGGTTCTGCATGTGCTACTGATGGGCACACTTCCATTTCAAGGCAACTGTGTTGAAGCTATCTTTAAAGCAATAAAGACAGTCGAGCTTGATTTTCACAGTGATCAGTGGGGATCGGTATCGCTTCTTGCTCGTGATCTCATAAGCAAAATGCTTGATCGGGATGCCTCTTCACGATTTGCTGCCGCTGATGTTCTCCGTAAGTTCAAACACCATTTTGTTTTCCTTGCATGTGATGCTCTTTGTTATGCGATTCTAATTCTGGTTTTCGCTATGCCTTTGAATGCAGGGCACCCCTGGGTCTTATTCTACAATGAATGCCCATTGAAGGCAGAATTCTCAACCCTATGGAGCACTAATAAGGCTGCAGCAGCGCCCATGGTTGACTGGGAAAGAGTTAGGTCTTGCTGCGAGTCTTCATCTTCAGAATCCTCAAGTGACAACTCTGAGGAGCAGGATGAATGTGGTATAGTTGATGCACTGACGACAGCAATAACACAGGTGAGGATATCAGAGCCCAAGAGGAGCCGGCAATGCAGCCCAGCCACCGCGGTATTCCCGCCGAGCAGGGATGCTCTTCGAACCTGAATAGAATCCGTGTGCGACATTCTGACCTGACCCTCCCTAGCCCCATGTACATACAGCCTCTGATCCAGTAGATGTAAAATTGTCTGCCGTGATTGATCTTTTGCAGTTGCTAGATTGCTGATCCTGTAATTCCTGTACATATAGCAACTGATGTCATCGTTCCTTTACCTCGATGACACCATAATTGATTCGATTTAGTTGCGTTTCATGCGCGTGCATTGTTTTGTATCATATTGTGGTGCCTCTTGTCTGGGTGATGAGGCCATTTTCGTTCATTCGTTGTTGACTGATGATGCTTGCGTTTGGGGACATCTGTGGGTCGTCGTCGAGAAAGAAAGCCAGAGCCCGGTTCTATATGGTCTCTTGTCTTTTGTCTGTCGCATGGTATGATTGGGCCGGGCTGCTTCGACGTGCAACGGATATTTATGGGCCGGGCTATATTTGGTAAAGTAGGACTGGCAGGATCGGCCTGCAACGAAAAGACCAGGAAAAAGAAAAGCGGAAGATGCGGAGCAAAGTGAAGCAGACCGCGTGGCGCCCGGTGGCAATTGTGCGTAATCGTGGTCCGGTGATCTGCCCTCAAGCTCAATCGACGCAATCGAGAAACTCAAACGAAGAAAAACGACGCAAGGGAGTAAGGAAGGATTGAAACGTTACAGCCTGTTGGTGGGGCGTTGCGCCAGAAGCACATAAACATCGGAAGCGAGATGGCCATCAAGACGTTCCATGAAATCGCTTTCATCATCAAGGACAAGAAAACACATCTAGCGAATCCATAGCATGCACCTCGTCCACCCATCCAGCCTATCCAAGAAAGTTGTCCCCTCTAATTATACTTCAATACAAAAAGTAGACCAACCAAGAACCAACAGCTGAGCGTACAAAACGTATCCTGGTAGGAGACACGCAGGCGGCGCAGGCGTGTGTCACCAGCACAAGTACCTGCGCCGCGTCCGCGTGCACACCGAGACATCGCCACCGCCCACCGGCCGTTCTCCCGGCCCGGCGGCAGCCAACATCGGATCTGCCAACTGGGGTCGCAGGTCTCTTCCGCTTTCTTTCGCCTGTAGGCTCGCGCTCGCTGACTCGCATCCCTCTTGCCTCGCGGTGCCGTCTGCCCGCGCCGTGCGCGAAAGCGCGCTAGGGTTCTTGTGGCTCGATTTGATTGGCGCGACAAGAGCGGCAAATGCAAAAGCTAATCTGGGAGATGTGCCGTACTGCTCTGGTGTCTGCTCCCTTGGAGTTAGCGGTGCTCGCTTTTTGGAACCGACGGATTGGGTGTCGGATTGGATTAGACTGGACTGGACGGAAAGCGCGGGCCGCTAGCTCCCCGGCGGCCCCCGCGGCCTCCCGTGTTGTCTTCGTCAGCCAGCGTGTTTTCACCGGTGCAATCGATGGAGCCCCACTCCCTTACGGCCTTACCTGGCCAATCCATCAGCGGCCGGCCGGCCGGCCGGCATGATGGCCGCCGGGGAAAAGGGCGCGCGTGCGTGATGTTGCGGGACAGCGAGGTTCCGTACCGTGTCACTAGCGCTAACATGCCTGTTCTCGTTTCCAACATCTGCCCGTGTTTGCGCAAGAATCACCAACAGCCCGGCAGACCCCGGGTGAGGTTACAAGACGCGCGTGCACGGATTTATTCCTCACGGGGCAGATGATGATGATGCCTAGCTTGACGGGCGGGACGATAACTCCACTGCCGCCGGCCGGTGTAGAGCGTGGCTCTAGGCCGACCCAGCCTGCCCCTGCCTGAACAGAGAAGCACCGGGAGCAGGGAGGCCGGGCGTAGCATGTCGCGCTAGCCAGCTGTTCGCTCGTGCCCCGGCCAGTCGGCCACGGCCGGCCCTGTGGCTCCATGTTGGCTGGCCGGCCGGCCGGTTCCTTTTGGCGAGGGCATGATTGCCGGAGCGGAGGCACGGGCCGGCCTGGACGGGGACGAAAGGAACACGCACGCAGCATCAGCGCGCACTGGGTGTTGGGGATGGCAGGTGACAGGTGCGCCGAGCCAAGGCGCGTGCATGCGAGGCAGGCAGCGGGCGGCTAATCATGAGCCCAGGAAGCCCCAGACGGGACATGGACCTGTCGCCCTCCTCCCATGCGATGCGGCATGCCCCGGCGCATCCCCACCCTACTGGCTACTGAGGAGTAGGCGTGGCAATAGCCTACCTACCTCATCAGCTTTCTCACTACTGGTCACTGCGCGGCTAGATGCCGTGCCGCGCGCACGTACGTGCTGTACTCTTCAGCGGTCGTCCAAAGTCTCTACTCCGTTGTAGGGAGGGGTTAAAGTTTAGTCCTAGGTTAAAATTTAACCCCCTCAAATAGAGTGCTAAACTTTCTTTGGGGTGTTTGGATGGGAGGCTAAATTTTAGCACATGTGTTAACAAAAGATCCATTTACCTTTGTTTTCTCTCCTCTCCTCTACCCCTCCTCCACTTCTTCCTTCTCAACTTCCTCCTCCACTTCTTCCTGACGAACACTTCTCCCTGTGCTGCTCACCCACCTACTCCTCTGCGCCCATGGCGCCACTGCCTCCGCGGCCGCGCCGCCGCCGCCTCTACCGATCTTGCCAGTCCCGTCCTATGCGCAGCTCTGGTGGCAGCTCTCGGAGATGGCGCTCTTCCTCCACTTCGGGCCCAACACCTTCACGGACTCCAAGTGGGGCATCGGCCGCGCCGACCCGAACAAGGCAGCTCTCGGAGATGGCGCTCTTCCTCCACTTCGGGCCCAACACCTTCACGGACTCCAAGTGGGGCATCGGCCGCGCCGACCCGTCCGTGTTCGCTCCCTCGGCGCTTGACGCTGGCCAGTGGGCACGTGTCGCGGCACAGGCCGGGTTCCGCCTACTTGGTGGCGCGTGGAAGCGGGAGGAGTGTGGTGGGGTCGGCGAGGTGGAGGTGAGGCAGAGGCGGCAGGGGTGCTGCAACCCCGAAGGCTGGGTCCGGGCGGCGGAGGTGAAGCGGGCGGCGCCGGACGAGGAGGAGCTGAGTCCGTCGCGATGGTGCGGGCTCCGGTGCGCATGTTGAGCTGCACCAAGGAGGAGGCTGGATCCAGTCCCCCCCCCCCCCGCGCGCCGCCGGACACCGGAGCGGAAGCGGATCCAGGCGAAGGCGGCTTGCGCGGCGGGGCTTGGCGGAGGTGGCGGGGTCCAGTGGAGGCGGCTTGGACGGCGGGGCTAGGTGGAGGCGGTGTGGCCGGCAAGGCGGAGGTGAAGTGTAGCAGGGTGCCGGGCGAAGGAGAGAGAAGGGGGTGCGGGAGGGGCAAGGGGTGGAATTTTGAACAGGGGGACCACTTTTAGCCCTTTAGCCCATTTTAGCACCCTCTTGGAGGGGCTAATGGATTTGGAGGCCCCTGTTTGGGAGGAAAGGACTAAAATCTGATTAAAATGGGGGGCTAAAGTTTAAAAACCCCCTCCCAAACACCCCCTAAAGGACAATAGGGACCACTTTTAGCCCCTTTAACCTATTTTAGCATCCCTTTGGAGGGGCTAAATGGATTTGGAGACCCCCTGTTTTAGTCCTCCTGTTTGGGAGGAAAGGACTAAAGTCTGACTAAAATGGGGGGCTAAAGTTTAAAACCCCTCCCCCTCCCAAACATCCCCTAAACACTGCTACTGGCTCCCGCGGTCCAGTCCACGCACGGGCAGGTTGCTTGCGAAGCCGGCCACATGGCTCGCTGGAAGCTCATGCGAGGAACGGAGCACGTATGATCCTGTTTGTATACGTTTTTTCTAGCCACGCTTGGATTATAATCTAAGCGAAGATTTTCTTGCTTCTCGCTTTTCTCTTCTTGTAGTTCAAATCGTTGAAGCGGCTTACCACATAAGCGAGAATTGGTGGAAATAAGCAAAACGTTTGGCGGGATTCTCTTTTATTTCCACCGATAAGCCGCTTATAAGCAGATACAAACGAGACCTATGAAAGATGGATGCTGCCGACTGTCCTGGGGGAGCACGAGTAAACACTGCTACTGGCTCCCGCGGTCCAGTCCACGCACGGGCAGGTTGCTCGCGAAGCCGGCCCACATGGCTCGCTGGAAGCTCATGCGAGGAACGGAGCGCGTATGAAAGATGGATGCTGCCGACTGTCCTGGGGGAGCACGAGTACGAGCATGGCGTTTACTACGGCCTCGCTGCGCCACTTTGGAGGAGCGAGGAGGGTGGTGGAGGAAAGGGAAAAGCGAGGGAGGGAAATCATGCAATCATGGGGGGAGAGTAGAGACAACGATGGAATGGAATATTATGTTCTGCCGCCCGCCTCGGCCACCTCACCTGGCCTGCGCTGCCGTGCCGCTGCCCGCCTGCCCGGGCTAGCTCGGCGGATCTGTAGGTGGGGTTTGCTTTGCGTCTTCAATCGCTGCTGCGTCCTGCATGCCTGCCCGGAGCCGGAGCCGGAGGAGAAGATGGCATCGGTGGGGGCGCCCAAATCTGCTGCGCACTGTTGCTGCACGGGTAAATAATTACGGCCAAGCGCCCGCGTACTAACACAAGCCGCAAGCACGAACGGTCGCGCCTCTCCTTTCGATCGATTGATGCCAATGCGGCAATGCCATCCAGCTTTGCGCAGTTTCCGCTGCGAGTGGTGCAGCGAGGCCTGACCACCATGCAGGCCGTCAGGAAATTAGCCGTACGCACTGGCCCCACCCGGTGTGTGGTGACCAGCTAGCTTACCCTGGTGGTTATTTCCTGGATTTTCTGACTGAAAATCTAGAAGTAGGACTGTAAGAGTAGAAAATACCCGTAGTACATGAAGTGTACGCGAAAAGTTCTTAAAATGCAGAATTTACCGAGCACCAGTGGTTAGAGGTAACCGCCATAGTTACGCACGCACCTGCTAGCTGGCCAATTGGCCATAGCCTTGGCGAAGTACAGTAAAACAGTAAGCGGGACAGATGGAGGTTGGGAGACGAAAATTCAGAGGGCCTCGGAACAAAAAAAGCCTGCGCGGAATAGAAACAGTCAAACAGAGATCGCTCACGGCCAAGCCGAGCTGTGCCCCGGCCATTCCTCGTCTTGTCGCTGTCCACACCCCCGCGTCACTCACCTCCCTCTCCCAGTCTCTCTCTCTACAACTCTCCTCCATGAGGGCGACAGGTCAGTTCGAGATTTATTTCCCCGCTGGCAGGGACCAGGCAGGACGCCACCACAAAGGCGGGCACAGGAGGGACGGCCCGGCCAGTACAGCAGCGCAGGTGAGGGCGCGACGAGAAGCCCGGAACCGTAAGACTGTAGCCACCGCCGAGCTCGGAGCTCCCATCCCATGCCAAGCGAGCAATACGCTCGTGTGCTGGGCACTCGGCGTCTCTCGGCCGGCTCCGGCTGGCTGGTCGGTCACGGCCGTGGTACGACACGACGGGGAGGGCCGGCCGGCCGGAGGCCAGGGGGATGGGGTGGTGGTGGTGCCCGTGTCAGCGCGGCACGGACAAGCCGGACCTGGGGTGGCCTGTGGCCTCGTCTCGTCTGGTCTGGTCTGCTCCGTCAGGATGGCGGCCCCCGCGGCATGTGGCCAGATGCATGCATGCGTTCTGGCGGTCTGGTCCGATGGGTCGGTCGGCCGGCTCTCCAGTCTCCGGCTGGCTGAACTGCCGGTCTGCTCGAGGGGCGATTCCAGGGCTGTGCGTGTTCCGGGCCCTCCTGTCAGGGCAGGGCAGGGTAGGGCTACCTCCTAGCTGGCTAGCTGGTGCCCGAGAGAGTGACAAATGCGCGCGTCCATGTAGGCAAACGTCACACACCACACCACACCACGCACACGCATGGCGAGCTCATCAGCCATCACACACGATCGATGGCTCTGGAGCTGTAGCAGTAGGCGGTGGCAACAAGGACCCTGCCTGATGGGCTGGCAGCCTGCCCAGGCGGTATGGCTGGCCTGGCCTCCCGCCGGTCCTGCAGGCAGGACGGCGATGGATGATGGGCCATGTCATGTGAGGAGCAGCTGACGGCGGACGGGCGCTGCTGCCGCTACCCCGGCATGCATGCAGCACCCGCAGCAGGCGTTGGCGCGTTGCGAAGCCGCACAAGCGTGCTACAGTGCGCGCGCCGCGCAACCGTTCCGCGCCGGGGTTTTTAATAACTCCGCCCTCGATCCGGCCGAGATCCTGTGCCTGCCCGGTATCGCTATTCGCTATCGCCCGGCCTGCCGCTGCTCGCTCCCCGGCCGTCTGGCTGGCGCCTGCCATGCCATGCCATGTCGCGGCAGCGTATGCATGCGCGCTGGGAATATTGTAGCTACCCTCCAGGGGAGGCACCAGGGCTGCGCTGCGCGCGTGTCTCTACAACATGCCGTTGCTGGCATGGGGTAGCCCCGGTTTGGACGGTCCTGCGTGTGCATATGCGCTCGCTTTGTCCCTCTCGGCGACCGCTGTGTCTCACTTGATCTCGACCACCGGATAACGCAGCCTGCTTACCGCGCGGTATTAGGCCAAGCATCATGCATCAGGGATGCATAATAAGGGGAGTTGTAATCGTCTGGGGCCGGACGTAGACGCTTTGCAGGTTTGTCGTCTACAGCACCTTCGCGGCCGGTACCAAGTCCCAAGGCTCGGCAAAGCCTTCGATCCGTCTTTTCAGCGAGCTTGGACGCATCCCTGCAGAGCTACCAGGCCAAAGCCCAAGCAAGAAAGCTAGCCGGGAGCCGCTGCGTGCGCTATCTCGATCCGCAGCTCCTCCTTCCGGTCTCCCGTTCCGGGTGTGCGCACGGCACCGACGCACGAGCAGCAGCACGTGCTAGCTCCACGCTGCCACTCGAGTGGATCGCGACGCGCGCCGGGCCAGGCCGCCACCGGCCACCGGGGCAACCGGGCAACGAAGCGCGAACAAGAACGATGAGGTCTCCTGCAATCATGCGGCGCGATCTTTGCCGGCTAGCTGGTGGCGAGATGGTGGTGGTGCTCAGGGGGAGCATTTGCGCGCAAGGTACAAGTCGTGTGCATCACATCATCAGACGTCGTATCTTCATCTGTGTCCCCTGCGTCCTTTTTTTGGCGTTTATATGCTTGCGCAGTGGCCCGTGCGCCCATTGAGCACGGAAAATACGTGCAGGTGACGGCATGTCGCCGTGTAGAGAGGCTCGTTGTTGCTGCCTGAGATCAAGACCGGATTAGTAGAGCTTAATCTCACAACTCCACACGGTAGATCTGGACTCTAGAGCATGGAGACTAATAACACAATTATAAAGTGGTCAAATATTTACATTTACTAAAGAAAATAGAATCCAAACAATTCACCAGAATATTGTTAAAGATAAGGGAGTGTTTGATACACCTGATAAACTTTAGTACCCGTCATATCGGATGTTTGATACTAATTAGGAGTATTAAATATAGTCTAATTATAAAACTAATTGCACAGATGGAGTCTAATTCGCGAGACGAATCTAGTCAATGATTTGACAACATGGTGCTACAGTAACCATTTGCTAATGATGGATTAATTAGGCTTAGTAGATTCATCTCGCGAATTAGTATAGGGACTCTGCAGTTAGTTTTATAATTAGCTCATATTTAGTAGTAACCATTTGCTAATGATGGATTAATTAGGCTTAGTAGATTCATCTCGCGAATTAGTATAGGGGCTCTGCAGTTAGTTTTATAATTAGCTCATATTTAGTCCTCCTAATTAGCGTCCGAACATTCGATGTGACCCTTCTAAAGTTTAGCACCTCCTATCCAAACACCCCAGAGGCATGACCCCTACCAGCACCACTATTGGCTCCGGCTCCGTCCGTGATTGTCTTAAAACTCAGACCTCCTACTCTTCTATGGCCGAATTAATTTGTGGTTGGATTGAGTGTGATCACACGATCTAACCACTACAATTTACCCTACTCCATTTATTATCGGAACTAATCCATTAATTTATGTGCTTCCACGGGCTAATAATGTATTTTAGGAATACACGGATAACAGAACTTGGTCGAATGCATGTTCCATGCACAACTGTAGACTAGCATTCAATATTTTCTTCCTTTTCATTTCCATCGAGCCTTTGTACTCCGCTTAATAACGCGACACTTGCATAGGTGAAAAGCCTATGGAGTGATGCAAGGCAACTTCAGATTGGGTTGATTTATTAGTATGGTAGTCACGGCCTACTAGATTTTTTTTTCTCATAATGTGAAAAATGGATAATTAAGCTGTTTGAGGAGAAAAATCACACGAAAATTTTTCTGCCCTTTGGAACGGTGCAAGTGTGTCAGTGTACTAAGTACACAAAATAAAACGTAGGAACAAGTACTTTATTAATCTTTAAAAAAATAAATACAAGTCCCTATGCGTTCCATAGCCTGCTGACAGCGATCTTGTCTTGGGCGACATGGTTTTCAGGTTCCTAGGGCCTTGGTATTATGAAGTATATGTGTATTTTAGGATGTATTTATCCTTTCCTTGTACACTTGATGTATTCCTTGTACTCCAAGCTATATTGGCCATATTCACCCCCCTCGTTAGGATGTGTGATGTTTTCCCATCAACGGCGGCGCTGGCTTCATCATGTACCCGGCGCCGCCGCCCACCGTCCACTCCTACGCCACCATCTCCGTCAAGTCTCACGTCCCCGTGACGCTGACAATGAAATCCAACGCCTACTCTAGGTGGGCATCCTTCTTCAAGTCCATGCGCGGCAAGTTCAACCTCAAGTCGCACATCGACAGCACGGTGGCACCCCGTCCCCAGGACCCCAACTGGGATCAAGCGGATTGCTGTGTCTGCTCCTGGTTCTTCGGCTCCATCGACGACTTCGTCCTCGACCTCATCATGACCGATGACGATCAGATCACCCGGGATCTTTGGCTCGCCATCGAGGGCCTCTGTCGCGCCAACAAGCAGTCCCAGGCGATCTTCCTCAGCCACGACTTCCACTCCATGATACAGGGCGACTCCTCCATCGCCGAGTACTGCAACCGCATGAACACCCTCGCCGACGCCCTCTGCGACGTCGGCCCGTTCAGGACTCCAAGCGTGTCCTGAACCTCCTCCGCGGCCTCAACCCGCGCTTCGCCAACACCGCCGAGGACATCACCAACTCCATTGTTGGCTTCCCGTCCTTCGCCTAGGCGTGGGACATGCTCGCTCTGAAGGAACTTTGCCTCGCCAACGAGGAGAAGATCTCCAACTCCACCGCCCTCCTCGCTGGGAACTTTTCATTGTCTCCATCCTCCGGCTGTGCGAGCGGGTGTCGTCCGCCGTCTGGTTCTGTCCAGACTAGCGGTGGTGGCAGCGAAGGCCGCACCGGCGGCGACGGCGGCAAGAAGAAGTGGTAGCAGAAGAAGGGCGGCGGCGGCCTCCAAGGCGGCGAACCCCCACAACCCACTAGCCCATGGTTTTGCTTCAGTCCGAGGGCTGGCTCCTACGACGCCCCGAGTTTCCAGCAGGCCAGTGGTCGGGGCGGTGGGGGCTGGCGCATCGGTGCCCCTGGCCTCCTCGGCCCCCCTCTGTAGGCCCATGCTACCTATGCCCCCGTTCAGGTACCACCTCACGCGCCAACCTAGGACCAGGCAGGCTTGGTAGCCGCCTTGAACCAGATGGCGCTGCAGAACGGTGGCTGGGTCGTTGACTCGGGTGCATCCGATCACATGTCGTCCTCGAATGGTATTCTTCTTTCCCGCCTCCCTCTCTCTCACTCCTCCATTACTGTCGGTAACGGTCACACCATTCCCGTCATGTGCCGTGGCAACTCCACCCTAACCAGCCCCACCTCCCACTTTCGCCTTACCAATATCCTTGTTGTCCCCTCTTTAATTCATAATCTGATTTCTGTTCATCAGTTTAGTAAGGACAATAACTGCACCATAGAGTTTGATGCTTTTGGTTTTTCTGTCAAGGATTTTCCGACCAGATGCGTGATTCTTCGCTGCGATAGCACCGGCGATCTTTACACCATGCCTCCGGCATCCAGCTTTGTAGCGCCCCACGCCGGCCTCGCTGTCTCCTCCAGTTTGTGGCATCTTCGTCTTGGTCATCCTGGTCCTGCCGCCATCACTACACTTAGACAGACTTCATCTATTGCCTGTAATAAAGACAGTCACACTCTATGTCATTCATGTCAATTAGGGAAACATGTACGGCTACCTTTCTCACATTCTAGCTCTCGTAGCTCTGCTCCTTTTGAGTTAGTTCACTGTGATGTTTGGACTTCTCCCGTAGCTAGCGTTTCTGGTTATCGCTACTACCTAGTCATTTTGGACGACTTCTCGCATTTTTGATGGATGTTTCTTCTAGTTCACAAGTATGAAGTCGCTTCACACATCACCGACTTCTGCGCCTATGCTCATACGCAGTTTAGTCTTCCCGTTCGCAGCATCCAGGCTGACAACGAGACCGAGTTTGTCAATAAGACTCTCTTTTCTTTCTTAACTTCTCAGGGTATCCACATGCGCCTCTCGTGTCCCTATACTTCTCCCCAAAATGGGAAAGCCGAGCGTGTCCTCCGCACACTCAATAACGTGACTCACACCTTGCTCATTCACGCCTCCATGGCCGCCACATACTGGGTCGAGGCGCTTACCACCGCCACCTATCTTCTGAACCGGCGCCCCTACTTTGCTGTTCAGAATGACATCCCCTACCACCCTCTCTACTCCCAACCTCCTGAGTACTCTCACTTGTGTGTCTTCAGTTGTCTTTGTTACCCCAACCTCTCTCAGCCATGGCACGCCACAAGATTGCTCCTCGCTCCGCAGCCTGTGTCTTCCTCGGTTATCCCTCGTCTCACAAGGGGTACCGCTGCCTTGACTTGTCCACCCGTCGAGTCATCATCTCTCACCATGTTGTCTTTGACGAGTTCGTCTTTCCCTTCTCCTCCATCCTACTCACCTGTCGCAGCTCGACTTCCTTTTATCCAGCCCCTCTGATGTTCCTAGTTCCACCTCGGTCGCTCCGTCGTCAGACGTTGAGCAGCCACAGCCCTCACTAGTTATTTTGCAGAACTCATTGACGATGACCCCGCCATCCTGTTACACAGGCCGACCGTGTACTTCGCTCCATTTGCGGGTGGGTCGCCACTCTCCACCGCGCTCCCGACTGCTCTGACCGCGATAGCAGCGCTTCCGACAGCGATCGCGGCGCGCGCAGGCACACTCCTGATTGCTCCGACTGTGACCGCGCCACGCACGGGTGCGGCCCTGACCGCAACCACAGCGCCCCCGACTGCTCCGACTGCGATCACGGCATGCCCGGATGCGCTCCCGTCTATGTACCCCACTTCGACCATGTACCCCACTCCGACCATGTACCCCGCTCCATCTGCGGGCGAGCCACCTTCACCGACGAACGCTCCGAATGGTCGGGCGCGCCCCCCGATTGACCGGCGAGCACCCCGACTGCACTGGCGCGCGCTCGGACTGGTCGAACAAGCGTCCCGACCGAACCGGCGAGCGCCACGACCATCCAGGCGAGCGTCCCGACCGGACCGGTGCGCGCTCCTTCACCGGCGAACGCTCCAAATGGTTGGGCGAGCGCTCTGACTGGTCAGGCGAGCGCCCTGACCGCACCAGCGCGCGCGGTCGGGCGAGCGCCTCGACCGCACTGGTGCACGCTTCGACCGGTCAGGCATCGTCGCCATCGACCCCTCCGCAGCTCACTTGGTCTATAACTGGGGCAATCCAGTGGGTCCACTACTAGGGCATCACAGCCTCGACTTCTTCTTCGCTGTCTCCGATTCCGACGACCTATCGCGGTGCTCTGGGTGCTGCCAACTTGCGTCCTGCCATGGTCGACGAGTATCAGGCCCTCATCGACAATGACACCTGGCGCCTCATCCCACGGCTACCCGGTGCCAATGTCGTGTCGGGCAAGTGGATCTTCCAGCATAAGTTCCATGCTGATGGGTCCCTCGCCCAGCACAAGGTGCATTCGGTGGTTTGTGACTTCTCCCAGTGTCATGGCATCGACTACGACGAGACCTTCAGTCCGGTTGTCAAACCGGCAACGATACGGACCATCCTCAGCATCGCCACCTCTCACGCCTGGCCGATCCACCAGCTAGATATGAAGAATGTGTTCCTTCATGAACACCTCGCGGTGACTGTCTACTGCCAGCAGCCTCCAAGTTTCGTCGACCCACCACCCCCGATCACGTTTGTCTCCTATAGAAGTCCTTGTATGGACTGAAGCAGGCCCCGAGGGCAGTCCTCGATGATGTGGCCAATGTACCTGTGGTATGGGTACTATTGTGGGTTATTGGTCATGTTTACCTGATCCGGCCTCCGTGGGTCAACTAGGTTGAGCGCTTTGTGCTCCATAAGCTGCTCAAACATTCCCTTCACCAGCTCCTGCTTGAAGATGTACTGCTTCTTGAGGAGTTCTTAGATGGACGGGCGTGTCCTGCCCCCTGCTTGCTCGCTTCTAGCGCCTAAGATGGGCACCTGACCTTGAGGAGAGTTGGAGAAGACTCGTGCAGTGTTCGCCTCCGCTTGTGCCTTCCCCTTGCCCTCTTTACCGCTTGGCTTTGTTGTTGAGTTGAAACACTTGGCTGGGTCGAAGGCGCTAGTGTTCTTGTAGAGCTCCATGATCTGGGGTGTCTTCTCAAACTCAATCTTGGTTGCAGCCACCACGGAGCTAAGGTCGCTAAATGTCTTCGGCTCTCACCGAGACACTTCAAGTGACCAGTGCTGCAGCATTCCGTTGATGCACATCCCGATCGCGTCTTCAACATGCATCTCCCTAGCGAGACGCATGTAGCTGTTGCGGAAGTGAATGACGTAGTCGTCGATAACTTTTTGACGCCGTTGCTTCACCTGTGACAGCTCGACGACAGAGAAGTCCTTTTTCATGGCGACATAGTGCTTCCTGAAGACGTCCTTCATGGCTCCCCAGCTGCTAATTGACCCGACTGGCAAATGGCGATACCAATGGAAAGCCGTGCCAGTTAGGGATCCGGAGAAATGGCGCAATAGTAGTGATGAGCTATTAGCTGTCACCACATGCTAGCTCGAAGCAGGCTAAGTGCTCCCTTGCATCACTAGTCCCGTCAAACTGACGGAACATGGACGGATGCCACCCTAAGAGGAAGGGCACAAGGTCATGCCACGCCTCATACGGCTTCTCAAGCTCGGTCTCCGTCAATCGGGGAGCTTGGTCGTTCGTCATTCTTCTCAGCTTTTTGTTCACCATGTCTTCAACTAGGTCGTGGTAGTACTTCAGCGTCGCCGGCAGTGGTGGTGCGTTGGCCGACGGTGAAGCGAAGTTCGATAGGTGAGTATGAGTGCTTGCTGCACCATTGAAGTCTTCAAATTGCGGTTCTTCGGTAGCTCGGTACGCACCAGTTGGCGGTGCATTCTGGGCTGACGCTGTGACTATCTCGACTAGGCGGTCAAACTTGGAGGATAGCTGCTCCATCACCCACCTTTGCTCTTGTACTTGCTCCTCCATACTTGTAGGCTAGGGTCTTCTAGGTGACTCGGTGCCACGTCTGTGGCTAACTTCGAGGTGCCCGTCGACCGTCATGTGTGCTGGTGCGGCGTTGGTGACGTCAAGATGCTCGTCTTCATCAGAAGGGATAGACACGGCAAGCTCATCATAGTGTGCTGAGTGGTTGTGTATCTCCAGCGACGAGGAGTCAGAATCGCTTGCCGTTTCACCATCCCACGGGTCTCCAACCCTTTCCAGCTTCTTCAACTGCTAGCCCTTGAAGCTTCTGGGCGGTGATGGATTTGAGCCGCGTGCTGGCTCCTTCGTGATCCGCCATGTACTGGAGGTCTTCAGAATCTTGGGGAAGTCAAGACATGATGTCGATGTAGCGCTGTGGGGATGTATCTGAAGCCAACGTCTTGTTACCGCCCGATAGGGACCTTTTTCCTGCAGTGATAGGAAGGCAAGGCGTCGAAGTCCTTGCCTCATCTTGTGTCTTGGCTACACTTGAGTCTTCTATCTCCTCGGCACCTTTGAACCACGAGCGCATGTTGCCTAGTCAGGGAAGGAATGCTTTCTTGAAGTTTGCCTTTGGGTTTGGCATGATTTCTTCATCGGAGGGGTAGCTGAAATCGTGAGTCACCTTAGTGTTGGGATCTGAGGTAGGCTACTCTAGCGCAAATCAAAATTTTCTACCGCGTAAACCAGGAAAACTGCCGTATAAGGATCACAGGATTATCACTCGACGCACTGATGCGGAAGATGTAGATTCGCGTCGATGTAGCGAAGTCGATCAGCGTACTCGAACACATAGTCGATCACGTCGACGTCCAGTAGCTCCTCAGTAGCTTGTCCATGTGCAGCAAGATCGTCCTCGTGCTGCGGCTCGTCGTCGGCTCGTCGTGGCTCGTCATCAGCTTGTTGTGGCTCGTCGGCGGCTCGTCCAATTTCTGCAGGCGCAACACGTCCAAGCTATAAACACGTGCAGGGAGGAAGCATCGTAAGCTGGACTGCTAGATCCGTGAGTTGCAACACGCGAGGGCGTGGGAGGCGTGGCAGATGTGTTTCGCCAAAAAGGTGTAAATCCTAGGGCGCCCCCACCCCTCTATTTATAGAGGTTCCTAACGGGCCTCTGGATCCGAGGCCCATTAGTACTTCTAAACCTAATCCAACTCGGATCACATCCGAATTGGGCTTCCAGCCCCTTAAGTGTGTGACCCTATGGGTTCGGATACGTATAGACATGGCCCGAGTACTCCTACTCGGCCCAATAGTCGGTAGCGGCCTCTAGCAAGACGTGTCAACTCCTATACGCACACGAAGATCATATCAGACGAACCCTTACAACATTATATACATGCTATTCCCTTTGCCTCACGATATTTGGTCTAGCTTCAAGCTGACCGCTCTTTCTCGATCATGTGATTCGGAATCCCTTTGTAGGTTAACTCTTAACCGCACGTAGCATGGTCATGCATTTTCGAATCCGATCACTCGAGGGGCCCAAAGATATCACTCTCAATCAGAGAGGGGCAAATCCCATCTTGATTGATCATGTCTCACAGCATGCTTCTTGACAAACCCGAAAGCTACATTTTTAACTACCCTGTCATGGTGTAGCGTTTGATAGCCCCTAAGTAAGTCGATCCACATCTTGAGTACATGCGACAATCTCAGGTCTAAGGACAAAGCATACATGTTGTGTAAAGAGAGAACTACTTCTCGTGTTGGGTCAGTCCTAGCACATGTCTCCACATGTGCTCACGTTATTAGTTTAACATCTCCATGTCCATGACTTGTGAAACATAGTCATCAACTAATACATGTGCTAGTCTAATATTCATGTGTGTCCTCACATGAACTCCGACTAGGGACAACTTTAGAATAACCATACAAGTAAAGAGTTTCACATACAATTCACATAATTGCAAATCAATTCAAGTAGCCTTTAATAGATATTCAATGAACACAATATACAAATCATGGATACAAATGGAATATCATCATCTCTATGATTGCCTCTAGGGCATACCTCCAACACTTAGGAGGGACGCATTTTGTCTCAGACTCGTCCCCTGAGCGTGCTACCAAGTTGGTGCACATGACTAAGCTCTTTGGGTCTTCTCCCAACTTCTTCTTCTCCTCACGAAGAGAAGCTCCGACAGGTTGCTCCACCCCGAGGGGGCCAACAGCAGCAGGTGCTTGCGGTGGCACAACATCTTGTACAAGGGTGGTGTCAGCCATTGCTTGGGGAAGTGTCTCTTTTCCTGGTAGGTACGATGACTGCTCGACTTCCTCCATCGGCGTAGGCGAGGGAGACTGTTCCCATGAAATTCCTGAGGAAGTCATGCTTGGTGTAGCTCGTCCTTCTCCCTCTTCGCGCTTAAGGATGACCGGTGGGTGTTCTGCAAACGGAGTCACCTTCCTTGCCTCGGCATCTCCGGTCTTGGTTCGTCGCTCCTTCGGGGTGAGTCGGTTGAGGAGGTAGTTGTACCTCTCATCAGCTTCATGGTCGGGGGAGATGTGGAACCGGATGCAGTTGTTCTCTTGGTGGAGCTCCCCGTCGGGCTGGATACGGACATGAGTGTGCCTAAGCACCAAGTCCTCGAGGTCGAGGTATAGCGCGTAGCGGTTCTTCCGGCGTCACTCACACTTGCGCTGGATCTTAGTGCGCGCATGCTGAACCAGTGGTGGAGCTTGACATTCCGGCACAACCTGCTGTGCTGCCGAAGTAGGCATGTTATCTTCACGCCACCTTTGGTCTTGGACTTCACGTCTTGGGGAACACGATGCTTGGGGAGGCCTCCGCCCTTGCGAATAGTCACAAACTCACGATTGTTGCGTTGGGAGAGGACGCGCAGCATGATCTTCACATCTTGACCACTGGTTCAAACGTGGAGGCAAGGTGGTTTGCCTCCTCTAGGTGACATGCAGCGATGGAGATCGACGACGTGGTGCCAAGGTCTTGCGCTCATGTTGAGGATGACGACTTAGGTTGTGGTGCTAAGGTCCTTCCGTGCAGCATCTCGATTGAGCTGCCGAGGATTCCGGCACCTCTTGATCTCGAAGCCTTATTCCGAGCTGGGCCACTTGGTCTTGGAGTTGATGTAGCTCTTGTCGTACGGCTCCATCTTGGGTCGTGCGCTCTTCATTAGGTTGCAAAATAGCAAACCTATTGGTGGTCGTTGTAGAGGGGTCTTCAGTCACCTTCATGTGGAGGCAGGACACCCATCCGGTTGGGCAAATTAGCATGTCGTTGCTGAAGGAGACAGTTGGTCCCAGAAGCTGGGACTGCTTGCTTGAGCGCCTCCTCTTCCAGTACTCATACATGATTGCACATTGCTCCAGGTCCTTGATCTTGCTTGGCTCGTGTGCCCACTCGTCGGGGAAGACGTCGTATGGCACCTCTAGTGTGCTGGGGTTGGTGAACACCTTGTCGAGGAGGACGCCGGTGACTAGCTGTGGCGGAACCGCTCGGATTAACTTGGCTAAAGTATAATTAAGTCGCCTAACATGCGATCATATGCTTTAATTAACTTAACTCGGCAGTCCGTTGGATATCATCCGATAAACCACTATACAGGACCGAGTTAGCATAGCTCACACGAAGGTGAGTGGTCCCAGAGAATACAACAGATCATCCACTTAAACAAGTTCAAATTTTATTACAACACAGGTTTGAAAATCAGAGTTTTACAAAGTTCATGAGTAGCGGCAAGATAAAACAGAACAGCGGAAGCTAGCGTCGGGTCGGATGTCCTTGATGAGGCCGATCAGAACATCAATGATCCCTCTCCTCGCCGTCCGAGGAGGGATCCCACTCGACCGTCTACCCAGGAGGAAGCTGGGGAGGCCAAGTGCCAACAGTAACATACTCAGAAGCTTCAACTTCACCTGAAAGATATGCCACAAGCAAGGCTGAGCTACTAAGCTCAAAAAGACTTAACCGACTGGTGGGAAAACTACTCCACCAACTTCTAGACATGCAAGGCTCTTTGGCTGAGGGGTTTGTTTTGCCAAAAGCGACTACCGTAGGTCCTTACTTTCAATATTTTAGCTTAGGTTCTAAGTTCATTAACCAGTCTACATTAGCAACTTATGCTATACAAACATAGTTTCCAACCAAGTTAAAGAACAATCATCAAGGTTCACATCATCATCATGTTCCATCTTTACTCAGTGTAGCATAGCGATCAAGCAGTCTCAAACTGTGAGAGGCAGATAAATCGATTCGAGTTTCTTAACCATGCATGGCAAACCTAATCTCACGACATCTGCGCACCACAGAGGGTCGCTTCCTGTGTCGGGCGTCCCCACCAATTCCCAGGTGTGTGTCAGGTCCAAACTTCCCTTGGCATGCAATGCTCCACAGTCCCGACCTCTTGCTGTACTGTGACCGCACTTGCACCCACATGATGCACCATGGGAACCTCGTTCCAAGGGCAGCAGGGGTATAAGACACGCCCTAGTTCAATCAGGTACTATTCTTCCCCATGCCATACTAGGTATGAGATTAGTACTTTCAAACACTTGATCACGAACACCAATACTTTTCGACCTTAGTCCAATTTCAAGTAGACAGACGGGGCAATCCACCGACCACCAAAATAGTTCACAGAGCCCTGCCCCGTCCATCATCCTTATAGTTGTAACCAGAAAGAGAACAAGCAACTCCTATCACTCGCGAGTGGCAGAGAATCACTCAACTTTTACCGAGTCCTATTAAGCACTACAACTATTCGGACTTATCATACTAGTGTTCAAATCAACGGAACTAAGTCATGCATCTATGGCTTCATGCAACTCCTATAACGTAAATACACAAACATACAAAAGAAGGCATGCGCAAGTTTTAAAAAGATTGGGTTATGCTCCGGGGCTTACCTTCGATCGGGGCGGAGGCAAACTGATCTTCTGGTTGCTCTGCTTCAGCTCCTGCGGTCGGTAGCTTGGCTACCGCTCCGTCTTCTGGCACGGGTGCAGCTCGTACGTGCCATCGGCGAGGTTTAGTTCTACACGGAATGCAAATGCAGGGGTTAAAAACATTTAGACGGTTATTTCAACAACACTTGCAAGAGGTAGCCCCAAAAACTGTAGTAAAGCTATAGGAAAGGTGTGGAATCCCAAGCTTCTGTTGATAGAGAACAAGATAAAAGAGTCGTACTGGGGCAAACTTATGATCTGACCCTCAGACCTAAGGAATAACTATACCGGGGTCCTCAGACTTAACACAGAGAACTCCCCGAAATTTTACACAGATACCCTTGGTCAAAAGAAAAGGATAAAGCCGAGCCCTCAGGCGAGGCGGATAAGGGTCGGGCCAAACAGACAGGGTTGGGCGAGACGAAAAAAGGGGTTGGGCGGAACGGACAGGGGTCGGGTGAGACGGAAAAAGGGGTTGGACGGAACGGACAGGGGTCGGTCGAGATGGAAAAAGGGTTGACAGCTTACCTTTGGGCCTACTGGTGAAGTCTTGGGGTCGGGAAGGAACAAGCTAAGGCGGAACAATGGAAGGCGCTAAGTTTCTGGCGGCGGTGGTGCTTCTTGTTGACAACAAGCAAGCTCTAGCTCAGCGCGGAGGAACCAAGCGGCTGGCAGGTTTGGAAAGGCGGGTGTTGGGCGGAGAGAGGGAGTTCCTCAAAGAACTTATGCGGCAGCGCTTGAGCATGAAATAGAGGAAGATGCGGCAAGGCAACGATGGCAAAGAGAACTTTGGTAGAGGCTCTGGTACTCCCTTTTATAGCTGCGCGGAAGAGAAAGAGTTTGGTTGGCGTCTCCATTGGCCGGCGAAGCAGAGCTCCGTGGACAGGATCTTTTACAACATTGGGCACTGAGACAGCGCTAGGCAGGCACGGTTTTGCTGGACGGAAGGATTGGCGAGGTCGAGCACGCGTCTGGTTGCGTCAAGCGACGGATTGGTGGCAGTGACTCGGTATCGGTGGACAGGAGGGAGAGAAGGGCACTGCAGGCGAGGGCGCTACAGGCGAGGTGATAGGGTGGAAAGGAGTTGTCACTGCCGGCGCAGTGGTTGGCGAAGACAGTATTGTCAAGGAGCGCGCACGTGGGCAGCGCGACTGAGGTACGATGGAAAAGCCGGAAGGCGTTGGGGCGCGGCCGGGGATCCGGGCAAGGAGATGCGCGTGGGAGGAGAGACGGACTAGCGCGGCAGTGGCCAATCTTTGGTCGCAGCGGCGGCAGGGCGCCTGGCGCGGCTGGCAAGGCCTCGGGCGAGACGAGACGGGGTGGAGAAGTCTATAGGGCGCTTCTGCGCACGATTGGGGAGGAGGCACGCTGATCCATCGTGTCGCGGCCGGTGACTGGGCGAGGCGGCATTTGCTGGTGCGGTTGCACCACGTGGCGGCGACGCTCTGAAATAGGGCGCACGCGCGCTCTGGCGCTCTTGGCCCGAGAGATCTGCGGGATCCTTTTCTGGGTCCATCTTCTAGCCTCTTGATCTCCCAATTTCCGAACTGCACCACTTCGACTGCCTTAACAAGAGTTGTAGAACACCAGCCAAGGCCCAACTGTTGTAATTGGATCAAGCTCAAAGATGCAGTGGATTTGGGGATCCAAAGCTTCAAAGTTTGGAGTAATACTGGGTTCGGGACTTAGAAAAAAACGGCGGTTTGATTGGTGTCAGGGGTCTGGGCTGATTGGAACTGCAGATTTGGGAACCTTCGGAGACGAAAAGGATTAAGGTCTAACTAACAAATTTGTAGCAGGGACTTCGTTCACCAACTTTCATAAAGGAATTTATGGTCGTTCAGCTCAACTTTCCAAGGATAAACCCTTCCTAAGGCACTAGGTTGGGCTGAAAACCGAACTTTAGCCGATATAGCTCAAGAAAAGCTGAGTCAACCAGATTAGAGAACTTTTCTTAAGATTAAGCTCGGCTAATTTAAAGCTAGGTCGTTACACTAGTCCTCTTCTGGGACTGTGCTATGGGCCATACGTGAGGCAACTTGTTGATGAAGTCGTTGCACCTTGCGGTACCTCCTCCGGTAGTTGCGAAGAGGCTGAGGACTAGAGGCATGACAAGCAAAAGACATGTGTCTTTGCAAGTTGCTAGACACAGCCTCCAAAGCTTCTAGTAGCTCGACCTCTATGCGTTCCACGGTTGGGGCGGCCACTTCTTCAGCCCTTGACGCCGTAGGGGCGCGGATGGTCATGGCTCCCGTGCGCTTGTTGGTTGCCTTGGCACGCAGTTGTTGCGCAGCCTGGACATCTCCCTTGAGATCGGCCACCACGGACTCCTTAGAGAGCCCGTGCTTCAAGCATCAAGCTTCAGCGCTCTCGCTTGGCCTTGGAAGCAGCTCGCTTCTGAGCTTTCTTGGACTGCAGCTTCTGGAACTGCGACGAGTCCTGCGTTGAGTGGACGTAGGTCTTGTTGCCGTGCTTGAAGATGGCCCCCAGGAACTAGCCAAAGTTGAGCAGGAGCGGGGCCTTAGTGTTGACGGTGATAGAGGGTCCTCCAACTTGGTCGGCTGTCATCGTGGTGGGAACCTGCCCGCACTGGATTGTGGGCGGAGCTTGGGTCTTGGTGATGAGTCCTCCAGCTTGCCATGGGATCGGCACCGGTGCGTTCATCCCGAACTGGATCATGCAAACCGCCCAGGTCTTGATAGCTTCGGATGGTCCTCCTGTAAGAAGAGGGCCTCTCGTCAGGGTGGCTCCACGCCAAAGGACACCATGCAGCATGCTGTGTTGTTGGAGAACGGTGAAGATGAATCTTACGACCACGACGCAGCGAAGATGGAAGGAGAACCAGGTCCGACTGGGCGTGTCAATTTGTTTGAGGAGAAAAATCACACGAAGATTTTTCTGCCCTTTGGAATGGTGCGGGCGTGCCAGTGTACTAAGTACACAAAATAAAAAGTAGGAACAGGTACTTTATTAATCGTTACAGAAAAATAAATACAAGTCCCTATGCGCTCCATAGCCTGCTAACAGCGATGTTGTCGTGGGTGACATGGTCTTCTGGTTCCTATTGCCTCGGAAAGCTCCTAGTTAATCACCTCTGCAAGTCTTGCTTGCTGGAGCACCTCCGATTCTGCTGCCATGGTCATCGTCTTCGGTCTTCGCTTCACGTTCTCCATGCATGTGTGGTGTTGATGTGGGTGTGGTGTCGGCGTTATCCATCGCCTCGTCAGTCCATGAGCCGGTGTAACGTAGCTGCACTACAAGATTTTATCACTAATGCCACAGTTTTTTTTGCAACAGACGATTTTCGTTGCAATACATAGGGGTTATTATGACAATAGTCCTTGTTGGTTGTAATAGGGTACCATATTGCCACCATTTTTGTAGTGTTGCGATTACAATTTTAGTGGTTACAATAGGTACGCTATATCGCAATGAATATATGTTAGTTGTAATTGCGGTGACATTATTGCCATGCTATTTTACAGTGGTGGCAATAGTTGTCCATATTGCAACGAATATAACACGTTGTGATAAGTATTATCGTGCGTTGCAAAAGAGTCTTAGGTATAGCAATGAACATGGTGTTGTTACAAAAAGAAATCTTGGTTATTACAACGAAAATGGTGTTGTTGCAAAAGAAATTTTGGTTATAGCAACGAAAATAGAAAATGTTGCAAATGAGTCTTAGATAGTGCAACGCTAATCTGAATCGTTGCAGCTAGTATTAGATATAGCAATGAAAATGGTATTGTTGCAAAAGAAATCTTGGTTATAACAACAAACACTCGAAAGACAGAAGGTGCTATAGTCGTTGCAATGTAGGGGAACACATGGTTGCAATAGATGAGTTTGTGGGTGCCACCAGCTTAGTTATGTTGGTGGGCCTTTATTTTGGCCCACAGATATGGCAAGCCTTTCTTTCATGAGCTGAGAGGCCTAATCCTGATCTATCTCCTAGCGTCGCCTCCCCTCCTCCTTCGCACGACTCCTCTCCTTCTTTGCGTGATGCTACCTTCGTTGCATGATCGTCGCCTGTTGTCGTCTTCCCTAGCGCGTGAGTTGCCGAATGCCAAGGAAGAGTCCCCTTGTTAGTCCTCCACGATCACATCGCCTCCCCTCCTTCTTCGCATGACTCCTCCCCTTCTTCGCATGATGCTGCCTTCATCGCACGATCGCCGCCTGCCGTCATCTTCCCTAGCGCGCGAGCTGCCGAGTGCCAAGGAAGAGTCCCCCTGTTAGTCCTCCACAATCTCTCAACGCAGGACGACATGGGCATTGTCCGATTCCATCCTCTCAATGCAAGGTATAAAATCGATCCAGACCTATCGCAATTAATGTGCATGCTGATAAACTTGAGTTCTTCAATTAGTATATATATTCATTTAGTTTTTATAATACTTGTTGATAGTAATAATATTGATGGAGGAACCTATATTTTATGCAGGTTATTTAGGAGTTGTATAGTAGTACAAACCTGTGCTTAAATTATCAGTTGGGTTTTTTGCAATATGGCACATGATCATGAGGATCGTAGTTGGATGGAATTGTCACATACAGATGCTGCGTGGCAAAACAGAGTTGCTAAATTCATTGAAGATACCTTTGATGGCACCTTTCCAGGACAGACTGCGCCCTATCCATGTAGAGGATGTCATCGCATGGCATATCAAAATAAAGAAGTTGTTGAGTTGCACTTGAATACCAGAGGGTTTGATCCGTATTACAAAAAACAGCATCATACTATAGATCTGCTAAACGTATTGTTGTGGATGATGATGATCGGGACGTTTGTGTAGGTGAAGAAGGTGATCATGATGATGGCATCTCATCCACTAAACTGCTTTCATCGCTCATTAGTGGTGCCATACATGGTGAAATTAGAGGTGGTTAATATTGAGGAGCCAAATGAGTTAGCAAGAAAATTTTTCAACTTAATGGAAAATGCTAGGAAAGAACTGTACCCAGATTGCAAGGAGGCTACCCAAATATCTTTTATTGTGAGGCTATATCAGATTAAGTGCATGTTCGGTATTAGCAACAATGCTCTAGAGCAAGTACTGTTATTATTCTGCCATGTGCTCCCCAAGGACCATTGTGTCCCAGATACCCTGGACAAAGTTCGAAAGGTAGTTCGAGACCTTGGCTTGGACTACCAAAAGATTCATACTTGTGTTGATGACTATGTGTTATTCCGTGGAGAAAAGTACGAGAAGCTGAACGCATGTCCAAAATGTTGGGAGAGTAGGTGGAAAGATACATATTTAGAGTGTGGTGGTGATGGCACTGGTGGAGTAAAGAAGAAGCTCTTACCTCGTAAGATACTGAGGTATTTTCCACTTATTCCTCGACTGCAGAGATTATATATGAACGAGACCACATAGGCACATATGCGTTGGCACAAGGAAGAATTGGTTGAAGATGGAAAAGTGCGGCACCCAGCTAACTCAAAGGCATGGAGGCACATAGATGCCAAGTATATTGCATTTGCAAGTGATCCACGTAATGTTAGGGTGAGACTTGCATCGGATGGCTTCAATCCATTTGTTATTTTGAATGTGACTTACACTACATGGCTAGTGATCCTAATTCCTTATAACCCGCCTCCTTGGTTGTGCTTCAAACAATCCTATTGGATGATGTCGATGCTAATTCCTAGGTCTAAATATCCAAGAATTAACATTGATGTATATTTGCAACCTTTGATCGATGAGCTTAAAGAGCTATGGGACAATGGAGTTGATACTTGGGATGCGGAAAAAAAGGAAAAATTTACTTTGCGTGCAATGCTAATTTGGACAATTAATGATTTTCCTGCATATGCGATGTTATCTGGTTGGAGTACCAAAGGCAGGTTTGCTTGTCCTTATTGTCACAAGGATATTGATTACTTGTGGTTAAAATATGGTTCAAAGCATTGCTACATGGGCCATCGTCGTTTCTTGCCTACGAACCACAGGTGGCGGAGGAACACGGTCAGCTTCAATAACAAGGTAGAAATGAGGAAGACTCCAGTGCCCCTCAGTGGTGCACAAGTAGTGGAGTAGTACAAGAGTTTTGAGAAAGTCACTTTTGGAGCGACTACTTCGAGGAAGAAGAAGCAGCGCGATGAAGATAATACATGGCACAACTGGAGGAAGAAGAGTATTTTCTTTGACCTTCCTTACTGGGATTATTTGCTTATACGCCATAATCTCGATGTGATGCATATTGAGAGGAATATATGTGAGAGCTTTCTAGGGACTATGCTTGATTTGGCCGGTAAAAGTAAGGACGGTGAGAAGGCTAGACTCGATATGCAAGAATTGGGTATAAGGCAGGATCAAAATCTATTGTTCGACAATAAAGGAAAATACACTTTGCCACCAGCATTGTACAAGTTAGGTGATGATCAGAAGAAAATTCTGTGCAATTTTCTTCAAGGTGTTAAGATGCCCGATGCTTGTGCCTCAAATATCAAGAGATATGTTGATGTCAATGGATTTAAGGTTGCTGGATTTAAAAGTCATGACTACCGTGTTATATTACAAAAACTTTTACCCTTGGTGGGGCGCCAAATATTGCCTGAAGAAGTAGTGATCCGATTGATCGAGCTCAGCAGGTTTTTTAGTTCGGTATGTTCAAAGGAGCTTGAGAAAAGTGAGATGAAAGAACTTACCAAATCAATTGGAGAGACCCTTTGTTGGCTTGAGATGATATTCCCTCCAGCATTTTTCGATATTATGATGCACTTACCAGTTCATATTGCTTGGGAGGCTAAACTCGGGGGGGCCCTGTTTCCTATAGATGGATGTATCCAGTTGAGAGGTACCTACGTACGTTCAATAGTAGAGGGGTACATCTCGGAGGAGTGCCTTACATTCTATTCTCGGTTCTTTGAAGGTGTTAGTACAAAGCTGAATTGGCCAGAGCGTCAAGAAAGGAGCACTGTTAGGGAACCACCTGCTAGTCTAAGTGTATTTGCGAGCATGGACTTCACTAGAAAGAAAAGTAGTCATAGGCACAATATGGAGATACCTTCTCCTGATGACTTGCGCAGGATGAGGCACTACATAATATCCAACTGTAATGAGGCACTCCATGGATAAAGTAAGCTACATGTAATCCTATGTGTTTTTTTATATTGTGTTCATTATCTAACTGACATAAGTTTATTGTTTCATCAGTGAGCACATGGACAAATCGAGGAACACCAACTCGCATAATGTTGATAGAAGGCACAAGGCTGAATTTGTACATTGGTTCGAGCGTAAAGTAAGTCATATATATTTCTGTTCAATTTTATTCATCACACTTGAATATATATGTTCGTAACATATTTTCCAAACATTTGTGAGTGTAGATCAGGAACCTACATGCAGAGGGAAAAGCATTTGAAATGATTTATTCTCTATCTCGTGGTCCAGAATAAAAAGCTAGTGTGAGGAACAGGTGTTCCATCAATGGGTTTTCCTTTCGGACATCAGATGTAGAGAAAAATCTATCAACACAGAACAATGGTGTTGTCGTCAAGGGCAATGATGGCATGGAATGGTATGGAGTGATTAAAAAAATCATCATCCTTGATTTTCCTAACCAGCATGAAGTCACATTGTTCAAGTGTGACCGGTATGATGTTCCTGCACCAACTAAGAGCAAATCCAGAGGGTACAGTAAAAATAAATTTGGGATTATCGATATTGATACCACTCGGTTTCATGACTCAGATGATCCATACATCCTGGCAACACAAGCGGAGCAAATGTGTTATGTGAAAGGCGAGAAGAAAGGTACTAAATGGTGCAGTGTCCTCAAAATGAAACCTAGGACCCTGTTTGCCATGCCGGAACTAGAGGACAATACGTGTTGAGTGGTACCAATGTGGACTCGGTTATCACAGTAGTGGAACAAATTAATGTTGAGGACCAGCAGGAGACTTTGACAAACTGGATTAGGCCAGAAACATGCAAGGGTTAACTGGTGATGCATATGTACTTCAAAAGCTGGTGCCCATGCCTGAACCGGATCGTGCGGACATATCAGAAGACGAAGATGATTCTGATGACACCTACATTGGTGATGGAGTTGTTGCTCCAGTCAATATACCTGGAGAAGATGAAGATATTTTCTTTGTGTAACTTGGAGTTGCAAAGTTTACTTTGTGAACTAATGTGCATTTGATTTCAGGAAAACATTAAGATATTGTATATAAAAACATTAAGATATTATATATACCATGAATCATGAACTTTATCAAATGCTAAACCAGACGAGATAGAGCTCCCATACATAAAAATAACTTAATTCATATGAACTGCATCTAGTTTGATATAGTAGGTGCATGCCTCTCATGTTACCAAAATAAAGCAGAGGCATCCATTACTTCTACATTGAAAGGATCTTGATGTCGTCTAGAGGGGGTAAATAGGCAAATTGACAAATTTTAATCCAAATTCAAACAACTTGAGCCTTGCTGCCTGGACAGACCGGTCAGACCAATTTCCAAGACCGGTCTGAGGTAGTGAGGCACACCAAATTGATGCTTGATCCCCTATTCAACTTTTAGCACCAACAATCTTGAAGAGTGTCACTTGTAGTTGATATTTGGCAGAATAAACTTGTCCCTGCACACAGTAATGACACACCCAAGTAGATCGGAGCAGAAGCACAAATAAATGCTAGAATACAACAAGTAATGCAAACCGTAAAAAGGACATGAGGATTTGTTTATCTGAAGTTCAGATTCCACCAATGAATCCTACGTCTCCGTTGAGGAGCCTATTGAGATACGAGTCTTTTTCAACTCCCTCCCAACAAGCTGGGTCTCTTTCAACCACTTTCCTCGTCTCCACTAGATAATCTTTTCCCTTGCGGAGGCAAGATCGTAGGCCTCACAAACTTGCCGCTGCTCACCACATGTTGGGAGCTAGCCGGCGACACCTAGCCATCTAGGAGGCAAATCTCCAAGAGTAACAAATGCTTCAAGGCTTTCTCAACACGAACCATAAGTGCTCAACCTATGGATAGCTCTTCTCAGCTCACAATTTCTCTCAATTCACTTCTCTCTTCCACCCAACTCACAAGATTTAACTTAATTCACACAACCTCACAAAGAGGGGTTGGGGAGAGCTTTTCTTGGCTTCGGCCTAGCTTAGAATGGTATAGGATCATTGTTTTTGCCTCAGGAGCAGCAACCTCCAAGAGTGGAGGTCGTGGGGTATAAATACCCCAAAGAGCAAAAACTGGCCGTTGGAACACTGGACAGACCGGTCAGACCGGTCTAACTCGAAAACTAGCCGTTGGTACTTAGACCGGCCAGACCGGTCTGGCTGAGCCAGCCACACTGCTCCTAACACTCACTCTTGTTGACCTAAAGGTTAAGCCAATCCTTGTTATGTGTTTTGTAGTCTTTTAAATCACTCAAGGGTATCTCTCAGGGTGAAACTCACATGGGTCAACTAAGAGCACTTTTGGTGTTGTCAATAAGCTAATGTTGCATCCCTCTTGATAGTACGGCATACCTATACTCAAGATGAAATATAAAAACCATATCATCCTCTTGAGTTTGTAAGTCTTCATTCTTGCCATACTTTGATTGATAATTGAGGGCTTCCAACATAATCTTTAACTTGAGCACAACCAACTTGAGCTAGTGACTTAAGGCTTCCTTTCATCCATAATAAAGTATACTTGAAGTCTTTAGTCACTCCATTTTACCAACTATGATAGACTAGATGCATTGCATTTCTTCCCTCCGTAAGGCCTATAAATGATACCTCGAAACTGTTGGAGGTATGCCCTAGAGGCAATCATAAAGATGATGATATTCCATTTGTATCCATGATTCATATTATGTTCATTGAATATCCATTAAAGGCTACTTGAATTGATCTGCAATTATGTGAATTGTATATGGAACTCTTTACTTGTATGGTTATTCTAAAAGTTGTCCCAAGTCGGAGTTCATGTGTGGACACACATGAATATTAGACTAGTACATGTATTAGTTGATGACTATGTTTCACAAGTCATGGACATGGAGATGTCAAACTAATAATGTAGGCACATGTAGAGACGTGTGCTAGGAGTGACCCAACACGAGAAGTAGTTCTCTCTTTACACAACATGTACGCTTTGTCCTTGGACCTGAGATTGTCGTATGTACTCAAGATGTGGATCGACTTACTTAGGGGCTGTCAAACGCTACACCGTAACAGGGTAGTTAAAAAGGAAGCTTTCGGGTTTGTCAGGAAGCATGCTGTGAGGCATGGTCAATCAAGATGGGATTTGCCCCTCTCTGATTGAGAGTGATATCTCTGAGCCCCTCGAGTGATCGGATCCGAAAATGCATGGCCATGCTACATACGGTTAAGAGTTAACCTACAAAGGGATTCCGAATCACAGGATCGAGAAAGAGCGGTCGGCTTGAAGCTAGACCAAATACCGTGAGGCAAAGGTAATAGCATGTACGTGATGTTGTGACGGTTCATCTGATATGATCTTCGTGTGCGTATAGGAGTTGGCACGTCTTGCTAGAGGCCGCTACCGACTATTAGGCCGAGTAGGAGTCCTCGGGCCATGTCTATACGTATCCGAACCCATAAGGTCACACACTTAAGGGGCTGGAAGCCCAATTCGAATATGATCCGAGTTGGATCAGGTTTAGAAGTACTAATGGGCCTCAGACCCAGAGGCCTGTCAGGAACCTCTATAAATAGAGGGGTGGGGCGCCCTAGAGTTTCATCCCTTTTTGGCTGAAAACACATCTGTCGCGCCTCCCACATCCTCGCCCTGTTGCAACTCGCGGACCTAGCAGTTCGGCTTGCGATGCTTCCTCCCTGCACGTGTGGATACCTTGGAGGTGTTGCAGCTGCAGCACTTGGACAAGCCGCCGACGAGCCACAACGAGCCGATGACGAGCCACGGCACGAGGACGACCTTGTTGCACGTGGATGAGCTGCTAAGGAGCTGCTCGACATCTACGTGATCGACTACGTGTTCGACTACGCTGATCAACTTCGCTACCCTGACGCGATTCTACATCTTCCGCACCCGTGCGTCGAGTGGTAATCCCGTGATCCATATACGACAGTTTTCCTAGTTTACGCGGTAGAAAAATTTTGTTTTGCGCTAGCGTAGCCTACCTCATATCCCAACAGAAACCCTCTGGATACTAGCTACTTCACCCTAGCAATATGCCCATGGCACAAGCCGTCGCTTATCCAAAGCTTGCTTAGTCCCTCATCTCTAGTACCTCGATTGATTTCTTCACCCATTCTTGCCACATTGAGTTTAGCTTTGCTTTGACACCAATAGTTTAATCCCATTTGAAGTCTTCTTCAAATGCTTGACCTAGGTTGATAAAGAAACTTCCATGAATTGCAATCTTCCTCTTAATAAGACCAATATGTAGATCATAAGCTCGTGTCTTTTATCATGTCCTTATGAAGTCTTGAAATTTCCTTCTATGAATATTTCAAACTTTTCTTGATGACTCCTTTTCTTTTGGTAACACAAGCTAACAATTTGCTTGGTAAGTTATAGATCAAACTATAAAAACTCATCCCCAAGCATCATTCAACTCTTGCTTGTTGTTGTTCTTTAATTTGTCTTTAAGGGATCACATACTTGCTTGCTACCTTCATTATGTGCCGTATGATACCCATTCACTTGATAAGTCAATATTGCAATATGAGTATAAGAATAAACTCTTTCTCACAAACTTAGACAAACAAGTTAGTCCTTTAATTGTTTTGCCATCCAATTCACCAAAACCCACTTAGGGGCCTAGTTGCACTTTCATACATCAACTAACATGTTAGCAAAATAAACATGGTTCATGCCTCTCATGTTACCAAAATAAAGAAGAGGCATCCACGACATGATCAACTAACATAACTCTTATAACTAAGAGTACTGATACTTCTACATCAACAAAGACTACTCCCTCTTCAACATTAGTCATCCTTGCCTTCCACAGTGTAGAAATGGCCCTTCCGCAGCTTGCGCTTGATAGCAACGCGAACCTCTTCTATCTTGTCTCACACCTGACATTTTAGAAGGGGGTTACTTAGCATGTGAAAAAGATAAACTGACTAGATAAACCAAAATAGCATATAATAGAAACCAATTGATGATTAACTTACAGGGTAGGAACATCACCTACCTACCGGACAGCTCAGGTCCATCAGAGAGCTCATCATCGCTCCCCTGAGTGAGTATCATTGTACGTGATATCTTTGGGACCTCATAGGTATCTCCGGCGACCTTCATTACAGGAAAAATAGGGTCACAAAACTAAATAAAGTGTTGCTCAGTTTTAATAGGATCATGACATGGCAACACATAGTGTTAGAACTTATTCAAAATAAAGAACACATATTGGTTTGAGACTTGCTGGCATGTCTTTCCAGTCATATTGGACGTATGGCTCGTCCTTGGAGGGAGAAGACTCGGTGTAGATGTGGCGGGCTCAGGCCGGATCGCGCGCATTGCTTGCTCGCGCCTATCATGAGATCGCAAAGTTTAACATGTCACCGAATCAAGAAATTAAATATTTGGTATACTAAATCTAATTTTCCAGCATCACCTCCTTAGGGATCGAGCGCCTCGGCCGACACTTGGTGGAGGTACCAAGTCCCTTCTTCTCCCCAACGGCCATGGTGGAAGCCGTCCCCTGGATCATCTTCTTGAATTGCCCGATGGCTTTGTCGCGCAGCTACCAACTAGAGTTGTGCATCTTCTTGCGGTCAGCCATGGTGGGAAGGGAAGCGGAGTAGAGCGAGCGAGGCGCACGTGCGGGATTGTGATAGGAAGTGTTGGGGGAGATAAATGGGCATTGAAAAGGGGCAGAGATGAAGGGGCCATTCAGTTATGGAAGCATACTCTGGAAGCGGGAGTCCACACCTTCAGTTATGTAGGCCAGATATCATTGACGTGTGGGCCTGGTAGCAATTGAGCCCATTCGGCAGTGACACGAGTCACCCTGCAGACGAGGCGCATCCAGGAATGGGAGGGCACAATTAGTAGATTTTGTTTCTAAAAGCGTAGAGTACTTTCCATAGCAAGAGCCAGTGATATGCGGTTCCCACGTGTATATGACATAGTGGGTCCAGCTCCCCAGGCGCGCTGACGAGGAAGTGTATTCCTCATGCGCGTGTTTGGGAACTGAGTTGGAGGAGGGAAAGGAAAGAATTATAGGAGATAGGGAGGATAATGAGGAAGTGGGGAGGTTAAGATTTGATTTGTTCGCATAATGGGCGGGTTATTAGGCGGTAAATGGCTGCATGCCGGCGCCAACCCAATTTTTGGCAAAAATAAAAAAAATGGAAAAAAGGTGAAGGGCAGGGATCGAAGCTGGATCGTCGATTTATATCAATGTCGCAGACACCTTTGAGTTACTGGTTGTTTTGTTTCACTTCTAGCTTTTCAACCTTCTTATACATAGTTTTGGACCGGTGTGTGACTGACATGCGGGACCCACTTGTCGGTGCCGGGTTCATATACATCTCTAGTTCGGTTCATGGTGTTCTTCTTTTTTTATTTTGATTCATTGTGAAAATGTTAAATGAGTTTAGATTTCGCATTTGTTGTCCAAATCCGTTGATTCTTTTTTCCAATTTCTCGGACAACTTTTCCCTTTCACGTGGTTTTATTTACATTGTGTTACCCGACCCCTTGTATTAACGTTTTATCATTTGCTTCACTATTTACTTACTCTACAATGAATGGAACTTTTTCGAATGTGTCCAACGTACCAGGGGCTTATCAATAGGCAAGTTGGAATCCTTTATGGTCGAATGTGTATCATATAGGTGTATCATGTTTAATGTCACACCTTCTTTGCCTTGAGATGATTTCATGTGGGAGCTAAAAGACAATGTTTCGGTGCAAATTGGTAATCGATCTCCTCAAGGACATGATTTATCGCACAAACCATTGAGGTACTTGTTCTTTTTGCAGCGTGACATCTTTACCAAGGTTTGGGTTCGTGACACCAAGATACACTTATCTTTGTAGTTGTATTTGTGATACACCAAGCTAGTGATACACTTATATTTGTATTTGTGATAGTATTCACTCATGCACATTGTGCTAGAACTTAAGAAAATATATATTGGAATTGTATAAACCTAAATTGGCAAAAAATTTGGACTAAAGACTTGGAAAATGAAGGAATATAAATTGAAAGAAAATGCAAAAAAAATGGAAAAGGGGTGGAGGGCAGGGATCGAACCTGGATCGTCAATTTATATCAATGTCGCAGACACCATTGAGTTACTAGTTGTTTTGTTTCACTTCTAGCTTTTCAACCTTCTTATACATAGTTTTGGACCGGTGTGTGATTGACATGCGGGACCCACTTGTCGACGCTGGGTTCATATGCTGCTCTAGTTCGGTTCATGGTGTTCTTGTTTTTTTTATTTTGATTCATTGTGAATAGGCAAGTTGGAATCTTTTATGGTCGAATGTGTATCATATAGGTGTATCATATATATGGCATATCATATAGGTGTATCATGTTCAATGTCACACCTTCTTTGCCTTGAGGTGATTTCATGTGGGAGCTAAGACAATGTTTCGGTGCAAATTGGTAATCGATCTCCTCAAGGACATGATTTATCACACAAACCATTGAGGTACTTGTTCTTTTTGCAGCGTGACATCTTTACCAAGGTTTGGGTTCATGACACCAGGATACACTTATCTATGTCCTAGCGTCATTTTTTATCTATGTTGTGTTTGATCTATGTCGTTTACCCGGTCCATAGCCTGGTCGCGCCACTTCCCCACGAAGAGCCGCCCTTTACCTAGGGAAACACAAAAAGAATATTGAGGGGCAAGGGGATTGATACTGAGACGTAGATGATTTCATGCTAGGTACGAAAGCATGCGAAAGCTATCTTCATAATTAAGACTGATGTGTCATGTCCACCATCTACCATCTCGGGGCGTGTCATGTTTTGCTGCGTCACCATGTAATGTCAGTCATAGTCAGCAGAGTTTTTGAGTACTAGGCCTGCGGGACGGGATGTGGGAAGTTATTGCGTTATGCAGTGGGACGGGACAGGACAGGATGGGATGTGGGAAGTTATTGTGGGGCCTACTCCAGCGGTCGCCTGCCATACCCGAGAAAAGGCAGCGCCACCTGATCTCCCCGTCTCCTCGTCTCCTCCGCTTGTTCTTCGGCAGTTCCCAAGGCACCGGTAGTGGGGAATATCTATAACTCCTCCTGTACTCGAGAAATATCTAACTCCTCCTGTACCCAAGCCCCTCTCCGCAATCTCCTCGCCAAATCGCAAAACGAGCTTTTCAAGAACTCGGCCTGTAGCCCGCTGTCGCCCCCTTCCACCGTTCCCCCTTAGATTTCGTGACCCTCCACCTCTCCATGTTCATGGCATCGGGGAAGCAATGCCGATTGCCGATTGCTCACAGACCTTCCTATGGTGGTGCTCATTGACATTGCCGACCACGTTGCTGCGACCTCCTTCCAGCCCATGGACGACCTTCACAAGCTACGGGTGGTTTGCAAGGTCATGCACCGTGCGTGCGGCGACCCATCCATCGAATAGCGCGTGGCATTGCTCAGAACGTACTGGGAGGATATGCAGTAGAATGAGCCGGACAGGTACTACGCCCTCCTCACTCTGCTGGTTGGTGTGGGGAACCCGGAGGCCTACACCCTCAAAGGGATTGTAGATTTCTTCGCCGCCCCCCCAGCCATCCCTCCACGAGCTCTCCCACACCGCGGTGGGTGGGCACGATATGCGGGCCTATCTGTATGCCCTGATGATGTACAGGAACAATGGCGGCGCCACGGACAACAACATTGCAAAGATGTACATCCGTCGCGTTGAATGCGAGGATGGTTCAGCGGCGAGCGAGAGCACAGGCCCAAAGAAGCTGCGCAACGATAGCTGCCGGGTGTGCCGCGAGGAGGCCGCGTACCTAGTCAACAGAGTTACGTGGCGCGGGCATGGTGATCCGCTTCCACCGGCACCAGTTCGCGGTGACTTCCCATGCGCTGGAGGCGACTGCGGCAAGGTTAAGGTCTAGGAAATAGCTACACTATTTTGCAATGAGAACTATAGGATACGCTATGAAATTGTGGCGTTCGAAAGGAGAATAGGGATCGATAACTAATTCTCTCTTTGTATGCAGCTATGAAGTAGCGTAGCTTTAGCATTTCTTTTGCTTTTGCCTGATGATGTCCATGACTGGTTGGCTCAACTTGTAGTGCTGGAACTATGTTTGTGGTTAATTTGGCTCAACTTGTAGTCACTACAAGGTTTTGTCTGTCCAATGGAGTTGTATTTTTGCAATGTGCTTTTATGTCTAAGCACACCTTACACCTCCCTGCATATCAGTGTTATGATGCACCTATAAAAAGAACCCACACTTGGGTACGTTCATTTCTCCTTGGATTTCAATTGAGGGATCATAGGTACATGGTGAGATAGTCATCCTCCAACCCATATTCATGAATAATAACTGCACAAATTTAGATAAAACCGACTGGTGGGACCCACAGAAGACACCACAAGAAAACGTATTCACCACCAAAAAAGTTTTCGTTGCCACACGTTCTTGCGTGCCTACGACAGGTGGGACCCACTACATCCTGCCAGGTTGTGCCTCAAATTTTTAGTACTAGTGCAACGTTCCCTCCATTATTTTTTCCTAAACCCTCAAATATCTCAGCCTCCTCCCCACTTGCCCCCAAAACTGCGCCGGCTGCGTCAGGGGGGACGACGGTTCCTCTCTGCCCAAGCGACTCCATCCATGGCGACTCCTTCTCCTTCCATGGCGACTCCTTCCATGGCCGACAATGGAGAACCCATCACACGACCAAGTACGGTTAGAGTTGAGGAAGCCAATATTGAAGACGAATGTTACAGGTTCGCATCCACCTTTAACACCTTCTAGGGTTAGGGCAGAAAATTTCTGCACAATAATTGCGTACAATTGATTTGATGCTGCCTCATTGGCGCATGCTTTTATAAATCACAGGTCTGATTACTATTGATTAGTTTTTTGCATAGCACTAGTAGTACTACATCTTCATTCATTGGTGTGGGGTTTTGATATCTATGTGCACATACAGATCAGTCGAGTTGACAGGTGAGATGTGGCAGGTAATGGTACAGTGCTTGGGGGAAAAAGAACAAGATGTGCGCTTGGTTCAGGCTAATATTGACAGGGCACAATTAGACTTTGTTAGCTTGTGGCATTTCAAAGATCAACTTGGATATGGTGCGCGGGACTACTACTACTAGAAGAAGAGAATAGGAAATGCTGATGCATCTATTCAGTCAATTGGTTACACCAAAGATGTAGAGCGCATGCTTCAGTACATGGATTCATCTGAAGAAGGAAACTAAGGTTGATACTATCAAAACAAGAACTGGTTGGAGCTGTCAACATTACACCCCTGAAATGACCAAGGGTGAATGAGTCTGATGATGTTACTGATGCTGATGATGATATTAGTAATGATGAATCACTTGATGAAAACAAAGATTGACTTCAATACCAAGACCCAGATTGTGGTATGTATGCTGTTTGTACTACACTATGCACATGTGTCTATAACTATACAATGTACTCACGTAATTGTGTTGGTAACTTGCAAATCTATACGATGACTACAGGGAAGAAACAGTAAAAACATACTCTAAATGGTTAAGGTAGAAAGGCCTTATGAGAGATATTTGTAAATCCTTTTTCCTCTGAACTAATTCTTATTTTTGATGAAAATTGTACAATCCTCTGAGTGCACTTGTTTTTCATTTGTTTAGTGGCTTATAATAGAGGTCAAGCAAAGCCTACAGAAGTACGTGATGATAGCAATGGTAGTAGCGCCACGCCGCCATCACAATGGCCAACTCATGCTAGGAAACCAAAGCAGACAAAAGGTTATAAAAGCTTCACACCTTCTGCAGTTTTTTATGCTCTCATTGTGCACGACTTAATGTAAGTTTCTATTTTTTGATTGTAAGTAGGTGGCAAGAAAATAGGCCAAGGATGCTTGAAAGGGCTAGCTGCGGTGGTCCCTGTGGAGATAATAGACGTACCTTTGTGGATAAGGTTGTTCTGTTTACAAAGCAGAAGGCTCCACTAATTGGAGTTAGAAATTGGAAAGATGTGTGTTAGCATGTCAAGGATGATATCGCAGAATCTGTAATGGTATGTCAATGGCCACCTCATGCTGCATTATAATGTTATATATTAGTCTTGTTCCCTCTATTTTCTTGGAAACATACATTATGAATGTAGCATACATAACAAGTTTTCTTTCCCAATAGGATCATTGGGACCTTGAGACCACTGAGAGTTCGAACAAAAAGATATGGAAGGTTGCCAATGAATGCTACAAAAGTTAGCTATCGATGTTGCATTCTACATACAAGGCATACGACAGTTATGATGAGAGAATGAAACATAAGCCTGAAGACATAGACATTGTGGAGTGGCACTTCAAGGTACGCCCTCTTTTGTAAGTAAAAGAACACAATCATGAGTTCAACTTTTCATCACTAACCATTACTTTACGGGATGACTGTGCAGAGTAGGAGCAGCACGAACTCTTTGAATCGCAGCCAACTGAGAGCAAATCACTCGAGGGGTTCCAAACCTTTCTCGCAGTGGAGTTGGGAAAAGGTAAGGATTTGTTTACTTATTCTCAACTTTCAGTACATTACACAATGATATATTAATGGCGTTTAATGTTGCAAGCATAGAGAGATCCAGTAACGGGTGCTGAGCCACCCCTTTTGGAACTTTGGAAGACTACTCACACTAGGGAAGGAAGATGGACAAATCACCTGGCTGAGAGTATATATGTGAGTAGTGAGTGCTAATTTGATCATAACATTGATTCGGCATTACAAGCTATTTTTTGGTATGAAAACATGACCAAATTAATGTTACAATTAATTGTTTCTTGCCATCAGACTAGTACATCCAAAAAATTATCTTAAACACAATCAGATGAAGTAGAACCAACAAGTCACACTTCTGGACCTGCTAAGGAAGACCAAGTTTTCCAGGAAACGTACAGGAAAATAACAGGAGCCAAAATACAGTAGGTCACGTGGCCATGGTTACTTGTCGAATCCAAAACGAAAGTAGGAAGCCCTTCGGGAAAGAATGATTTAGGAGAGAATAGAGAGGCTCGAAGAACAAGAACATCAGTTACAGGAAAAAAATCAGAAGTATGAAGCTGAAAAGGAAGCAGAGAGAGAACAACTTAAAGCCGCACTTAGACAAGAATTGATGGGGAAGTTGCAACAATGATCGCGTCTTATCGTCAGGCTTTACTGCGAGAGGTAACCATAATATAATTTGTGCATGTTTATTTCTGTTGTGTTCTAAATTTGCATAATGTCACTAATATCTAGCCTCCTCTCTTTTAAAATCCGCAGCGTACCCCGGCAAACAACAATAATACAACTGAAGTTGATGCTAGGACCACCGAGGATAACATTGATGCAAGGCCAGTACTGCACAGCCAAGAAACAAGGAACCAGGTATCGACAATAATTGGTTGTGATTGAAAATATATATACATATGTCGCTAATCTCTTGCCTGCCCGCTTTTAAATTGTGCAGCATACCCCTCAAACCAACAATAATACAACTGACGATGAAGCTGGGAGCACTGAGGAAAACCTTGCTGCAACACAAGTAGTGCATAGTCAAGAAACATCAAACCAAGTAACAACATAGAACAAGTATTCCAATCATGATGGTTTTTACATTAAATTTCAGCTAACATTGTTCCAAGAACTTTATTATGATCCAGAATGCTCCAAGCACCATTGTTACAACCAAAAAAAGCACTTTGGCACCAACCAAAAATGCTAAAACTGCCAACGTTGCAAAGAGTCTGTTCAATGAGAATCGCGGTAAAGGTGCAAGAGCTATTGCAGGATCCAGATTCATTAGTACACAGCAGCTTATATCTGGTGCTAAAACACGAGTAGGCAAAAAGAAAGTATAGTAGGTACGAACTGGAATTGTGCTTTCAATATTGCTGCTTATTGATTCCAAGACAAAATAGCTTCACAAGTTTTAATTCACTTGTTTGTTTCTCTTCGCTTCAACAGGCTAGTGAAGCTACGGAGGGGCAATAAGACTCAAGGTTGCCTACAGGTTACAAGCAGACCTTCAAGCAAAGTTGATCATCATGAATGCTAGGAGTAATCAAGATTATAGATGCGTACAAATAATAGAGGTGTTCTACATACTTTATTACTGGGAGTCATGTGGATGAATGGACAAGAGTATTTTCATACGTCGAATATTCTGTTTTATCATGAATGGTGTGCGTGAATGATGGATTGATTTAATTAATGATATATATGTGGCATCAATTTTTGTTTTGATCTTCCGTTGTATTAAAAAATAAGCATATGCAGTACCCCACAAGCATATGACAACGACATATTTTCTGTTGCGATATCCATTGAGCGTATAACCACGACCCGTATTGTGTTGCACTACCCTGTACGCATATAACCACGACATATTTCGTTGCGATATGGTTGAAGCATATAACGACGGCACGTACCTCGTTGTGATACCTTGTTAGCATATAACGACGCTTTCTCGTCGTTGCGATATCCGTTGAGCATATAACAACGACACATGATTCGTTGCGCTACCCTGTATTTGTAACACGATGACATATTTCGTTGGGATATGGTTGACGCATATAGCAACGACTAGTATATCGTTGAGATATCCTGTTAGCATATTGCAACAATATAAGTCTCGTATTACAACAACACTTGTGTTGTATTAACGCTTGTTTGGAACATCGCAATATCGTTGCAATAGCCACTATAGCAACGACGTCTACGGTTGCAATTACCAAAATTGCAATGACAATGGCCGTTGTAATTTCCACTTATTGCTATGACACACGTCATTACAACAACTCACCCTTATGCCTACGCCTTCCTGTGTCGTTGTAATACCATATTACAACGCAAGTTTAAGCAACGACATCATTTTTAAGGCAACGACACAAAATCATCATAATAGCTCGCTATTGCAACGAAACAACCCGTATTGCAAAGATTTCGTGCCGTGGAGCTAGTGACAATACCTTGTGGTGCTGGGACATTAGCTCCGCCCGCCCGCGTCATCCGTCCTTGTCGTCATCATACGGCGTGTTGTAGTCGTAGTGGTGGTGGGTCGGGTATGCACAACCGTGTTGTTGAAGTTGAGTAGACATCACGGCAGGGTCAGTCATCAAGGTCGCAATTATCTTCGGGTGATGTTCCGGTGGGCTCATTGGTGCACATGCATGCACACACACGTACGTGCATGGCAGTATGGCCCCATGAGACACTCTCTGATTGGCTCATTGGTGCATATGCATGCAACACACGTACGTGCATGGCAGCATGGCCCCATGAGACACCTCCTCCTGCTCGCATGTCAGTAAGCGTCGGCCTTCTCGGCTGCACATGCAAGTGCCTCCAGCCGTAGGCGCAGCGTCGTCTCCGTCTTCCGCGGCATCATCTCTTCCATTAGCTTCTAGCCACCAGCGGGCGGCATCATGGGCCGAGGACGTCACGCCTCCGCCTCCAGGATCCGGCCTCTCGCACTCCTCTGTTGCCACTCCAACACGGCCGGCGGCGAGATGAACGAGCAGCGAGACGAGCGGACGGCGAGACAAGCAGACGGCCCCACCGTGTGTATGCATCTAATCTGTGATAGGGATAGAGAAGGAATCCAAGATCAACCTGTACCGCTGAAGACGAAGAGAGGTGCCATGGCCGCTTCTTGCTGCGCTCGCCGGCCTCGACTTGACTCCGGACAGAGGTACGACGGTGGATGAAACTTGGTGATGATGGACGTGAGAGGCAGGGCCGGCTTGATGGTGGAAAAGGATCTTGCAGGACCTCGATGGGAAGAACTGCGTCTCCTTTGTTCCTCCTGGTGGCACCTATGCTGGATGGAAAAAGAACTCCTTTTTCTTACGTGAAGGAGTAGGCCTGGTTGATGGAAAAAAAAAGATCAGCCCCTTTGGACATGAGAGGATGGGGCTATATATAGGCACCTGCTAGGGCGCCTAGCACCACGCCGCACCAAAATCCCCTCGGCCACCGCTAAGTTTTTTGGAGAATATCTGCAACTTGTTTGTTCGTTTAGCTTGATGGCCAAGTTGATCCGGCGTCTCTATCTAGAGTTCCGGACTCCTCATGCCGATGTATGCGGTGAACTACTAGATGCTCCGAGCTCGATGCCATGTAAGCCTTGCTAGATGAGGCACCATCAAATAGAAGATCAGGCCAGAATGCATACATGTGGCAACTATCAATACGCGTTTATTCCCCAGCTCCGTCGGCCTTCTCATCCGCCCACGTACGTACGCATACCTCGGATACGGCCAACTCGAACATACCAAGCATATTTCATCTGCACATACAACAGTCCTTTGGACCCATGCTGATTTGATAACGTTCAGTCTCATTTTGTAAACGAAACTGCACCTATAGCTTTTAGTCGTTGTGGTCACGTACGTGCATGAAACACTCATGCAACTTATTAGCTTCTTTCCCTTTCTGCTTGTTTTCTCTTTTCATCTAGTTTTGGTTATTCATGTAGATTTGGTTCAAAATACTTTAAACAAAACATGTCAAACATAAGCAGAAAGTATTACATATTACTTTTTAAATGACAAAAGCAGATAATTTAGATAGAAAGTTTAGGATCTTCGTTATTAGGTCAATGGTTGCATTTTTTTTAAAAAAAGAAAGTTTAAGATTTCCTTTTTTCTAGCGTGTCACATTACAATTAAGTAGGCCCCCAAAAAGAGCTTCCATTTAGTATTAGTTAGATTCATTGGCGTTGAGCTTGCTTTGGAGCACCAGTGAAGTCCACACTTTCACAAGTTTATTCAAATTCAGTTGTTTGGGATCGCTCTCTTCAAATTTGCGGTTCTATGACTTTCGAATTATATAGAATATGTCATGGCAATTTGAATCAAACTTTCAGGTATTCTAGTCAGAAAAACTATATATTATTGAATTTTCAACTAGATGTTTATTTGGCATGGTGTATATGGGGCTCTGGACTGAGGACTGGTGTCCTTGCATATCATTGTTTGCACACCTACCACTTATAATATTACGATAAATAGAAGAGAAGGAAAGTACTACGATATGCCACTAGTATAGTACTTCTGTGTTGGACGATGAATTTATAGGCGAACGACACTTGTCACGTAGATGTTGGAGCATACATTCTCTTGAATGCCAGATGGACACTTGTCACGTAGATGTTGGAGCATACATTCTCTTGAATGCCAGATGGACTGATGGGATTGCGGGGGCGTTTGGTTCCCTTTGCTTATTTTTAAATTTATTTTTAAGCAAATGTCACATCAATATTTAGATACTATTAGGAGTATTAAACGTAGTCTATTTACAAAAAACCCATTACATAAGTGGAGGCTAAACACCGAGACGAACCTATTAAGCCTAATTAATCCATCATTAGCAAATGTTTACTGTAGCAACACATTGTCAAATCATGGACTAATTAGGCTTAATAGATTTGTCTCGCTGTTTAGCCTCCACTTATGTAATGGATTTTGTAAATAGTCTACGTTTAATACTCCTAATTAGTATCTAAACATTGATGTGACACTTGCTTAAAAATAAGCAAATGGCAAGTGGAGAGTTTTCTGCCGAACGGCGGTGTGCCATCCTGTCCACGCGGAAAGGCCAGGCCGGGCCTCCTCGTTGAGACAACAGCAGCCAGCAGGTGATCGACCGCTCCATTCCTTACGACAGGCCGGCCGTCGTAATGGCGCCAAAGAATCGAGCAGTCGCTGTACTGCGGAGACGAGCGCGTACACGGCTGTAACTCGGAGGGTGCAGTGAGTGATCAGTGACAGCAAGGCTAATACGATCCTGTCGTCACGGAGCCAGTAGTGTATATTTGTACCCAGTGCGCATATTCCTCGGTTCCTATGACTTGCAGTGGGAGTTTATGAGCTCTTGGAATATAACAAATGCCGTCGCTGGTGCGTTCGTATAATTGAACCCGTATCAGGCGTACTGCACGGCCGTGGGGATTCCTCGCGATCGAGTCGTGGTCTCCCCTGCTCCTGTGCTCTCTGTTAAAATCGATGGAATTTACAGCGACCCTTGGCCGTACGTGCCCCCTGCGTGGTTGCTGTTTTCCCCGTTGCCAATTGGCATTGGGGACGTGTGACCGGAGCGGCCGGAGTCCTGGCTGATAACCGAGGGCACGGAGGATGGGAATACAGAAACTTGTTGCGCTCACTAGCTAATAAGCATATAGCATGAGTACTTGTTGTCTGGCCAAATTCGCACTTTGGCTGCTGGCTTTCTATTGAACAAACTCCTTCACGGACGCCTTTTTGTTAATTTGCATGGCCAGTACTTCTCAGCAGTACCTGTCATCTGTCAAGCTTCAAGGACACTGAGCTAGGCAGCTAGCTCCACATGAATCACATCCTTCCCCAATCGCTCCTCCACAACTCCACGCACTAGCGCATTCACCCTAACCCGGAGCCTGAAGGCAGAACCGTCGTCTACCTTGGTTTAACACTTAACTCCCGGCCCTGCGACCCTGCCAATTGAAACATTTTGAGCGACGGCGTGGTCTACCCTTGGTGCAAATTATTAGAAATCACGGAGGCAGTGACCGTCATTGAGAGTTTGAGACCCCAAAGCGATCCGCTAGTCGACGTCAGCGAAATCAACAATACTCCTTCCGTTTTAAACTGTAAGTCATTTTGATTTTTTTAGATTCATAGATATTGTTATGTATCTAGACAAACTATACACCTTGAAAAACCAAAATGACTTATAATTTGGAACGGAGGAAGTAGAAACAAATGTCATAGTCAAAGTCCACAAACCAGAACGACACCATTGGCAAGACTAATCAACGCCTTCGTCTCTGGGGCAATGACTAGATATGCTTCTCTCCAATCATACGTGGTTTTCGCTGCACATGGGCTCCTGGCATCCTGAAGAAACATTGATGAACGGACTAAAGTTACAGTTATTCACCTTTAATTAATTTTTCTTTCTTTTAATTTTTAAGACAAGTGATATCATACCTTCTTTTAATAGAAACTTTTGGTTAGAGAAATTTAACAACTATGTATACAACAAATTATTTCCCCCAACAGTTTTAATAGGTGACCAACAATTTTAAGTACATTTAGCTCGCAAACAACAAAACAGTGGGGGTAATCGCGATTACTTGATTGCCAATTTACCAAAGTTGTAGGGAATGCTGTCTTGAACATTTGTCTTGCTTGTTATGCCAGATTGGCAATTGATACGTGTCCTGCTGTACCCTGCGGCCTTGTGGCCCATCTTACCAAGATCTTAGATACCGCATGGCCCTCGCTAGGGCCAGACTCAAAATCCGCGAGCCTAGGCGCTTGCCCGAGCTCCTTGCCTCAGCGCCAGTGGAGAAGTGCCTTCGTTCCACCATTAGAGCAACTTCAAGAGAGTCACTATCCGACCCTCCAAACCAAAATTTAAGTTAGGAAAAAAATCATGGTCCAACAGAGTTGCTATCTGACCCTCCATCCCATCCGACTTGCCAAATTTCTCCTCGCACTTGCCAAACTTGGTAAGCCAATTTGCTTTGTCAAAGTGTGGATCCTACGGGTAGTAATTGTCAAAAAGGAAAGTGCAACATGAAGAGGTTGTTGTAGTACAAAATAGAGAGACTGTTGGAGTGGATGGAGAGTGCGAATTTTTAAAGAGGAAACTAGCTATTGGGATTTGAAGAGTGGAATATGGATAGTCGGTTGGAATGAGCAACTCGAGTCAAATAAAGAACCAAAAATCAGTAGTTTGTTAGATAGTCTAGAACCCAACTCCTTGTGCAACGCAACGTTCCCAAATCCTTGTGCTACTCACCTGCGCGTGCTGGGAGCTTAGCCGCGTCGATGCGCTTCAGCAGGCTTGAAAAGCCTCTTGCTCCAACGAGTCAATCATTTCATTCATTTGTTTTCAAATCTCATGGAATGATAGACAGGGACCAGTGATCTTATTTCTCCTAAATACATAGATGAAGTGGTTATCCAATAATCCATCGATCATGTATAACTATTCACTAAAAATCAAGAGCAAAATTAATTACTTACGACCTATTGTTCTTTGACGGTACAATAATCCGATTGAGCCAATAACTTGATAGTTTGCTATATTGAGCGGGAACCATTCAAACCACTTGATGGAGCTACTCCCTCCGTTTCAAATTATAAGTCATTCCAACTTTCTTGGAGAGTCAGATCATTTTATGTTTGACCAAAATTATAAAGAAGATCACAAAGATTTATGGCACCAAATAGATATACTATGGAAATATATTTAATAAAGAAACTAATGGTACTTATTTGATATCATGAATATTAGTACTTTATTGTATAAATTTGGTTTGACTCTCTAAAAAAGTTGAAATGACTTGTAATTTGGAACGTAGGGAGTACTGTTCTTCGACGGTTTGAGAAGATAAAGACTCACAAAATGCAACTGCCCGACTGCATGGTACCTGTAAACTTGCTTAGTGTCTCCTATGGAGATATACTATGCAATTTTTGTGGCAAATTGCTAACGAACCTTTAAATTTAGTGATATTTCTATTTTCTTAGTGTATGCATACTCATTTTGATTTTTTTTATTCCGAAACTATTGAGCCTGCCAAATTGGCTTATGTTAGTGGTCGATATGTTTCGGTGCAGGCTGTAGAAAAATCTTGGGTCCGTCACTAGCCCTCTTTTTCTCCTGTCACGCCGTGCTTTAGACCATGTATACTAAAATGTCGTATTTGAAGCGGTTCACGAATCGGTATTGGCCCAGCGATACTTCATTACTCCTGCATATGACAAAACTCTTCTAGTGACCAGTCATTATTGCCTTCAAGTTATATGCATGTGTTTGTTATACATCTAAAATCACACTTGTATGTACGCGGAGACCAGAGAGAGTACTGTACATCTGCGCAATGCTACAGCCGTCACTGTGGCCGGGGCCGTTTATTTGCGAATCTTCCGGGGTTCTTTTATTGACATGGGCACAGAGATACTGTCCGCTCTTATCTGTGCAAGTGCTATTACGTCGAGACGTATTGACAGATCGACTGCATACCTGCGCGTATACAGTTCACTGCTACTAACCGGGCATTAAAATACATATCTTTGGAAGACCATAACGTAGGTACGTCGTTGAGTAATGCTTTACTACTCCGTTTCCGTTCCGTTGTAAATGAATTGTACGAAATGTCCAGCGAGAAGAAGAGGTCCAGCCTTTTGAAATACTGTGCAAACCTCATTTGAAACCGTGCTGGAGCCCAAATCCCCTAGAATCCTGCAGAGAGGGAGAAAGAGAGGTCCAAGATATATGCAGGAGTCAGGAGCCAAACCCACACCGTCACGCCACAGAGCGACAGGTGCGCCTCAGAATAGGAGCGAGGCATCGAAGAGGCATGGCTAGATTGGTAGAGAGAGGGAGAGGAGAGAGTGTGTGAGTGTTTGTCTGTGTGCCTACATCATCACCCCAAGGGCACAACAGCCGCTTGCCTGCCCCCAGCCTGCTGCCGATGTGTCAAAATTAGCAGCAGGGACTGTGGCACAGTGCGCGGCTATATTTTTTCTCCTTTCTCCTGCCCTACTATTACAAACACACTCCCTGTAGCTAGTGTGTAGTAAGCCACTAAGCCCTTGCTTGCTGTTAACCTCGGCCAAGAACCTACTAGAGATCCGAAGCGAAAAGGAAAGCAGCGAGCTTTCGCGTGCGCCGCCCGCCGTGGACGTCACCGACAGCCATGGACTTCGACGAGCACGATGACGGCGACGGCGACGAGGAGATGACGCCGATGCCCGTGACCTCGAGCTACGACGCGCCGATGCAGTCGGGGCTGGGGCTGGGAGGCGGCGGCGGGACCCCGAAGCCCGGGGACTCTGGAGGAGGCGGGAGCTTCAGGACGCAAGGCCCAGGCGGCGGCGGGGGAGGCGGAGGAGGAGGCGTAGGTGGCGGCGGCGGCGGGGGCACGAGGTATCGGGAGTGCCTCAAGAACCACGCGGTCGGCATCGGCGGGCACGCAGTGGACGGCTGCGGCGAGTTCATGGCCGCGGGCGAGGAGGGCTCCATCGACGCGCTCCGCTGCGCGGCCTGCGGCTGCCACCGCAACTTCCACCGCAAGGAGTCCGATTCGCCGACGGGCGGCGCCGCGCCGGCCGATCCCACCGCCGCGCTGTCCCCGGCCGCCATCACCGCGTACGGTGCTGCGGCGCACCACCACCAGTTCTCCCCCTACTACCGCACGCCCGCCGGGTACCTCCTCCACCAGCACCAGCAGCTGGCGGCGGCCGCCGCCGGGCACATGCAGCGCCCGCTGGCGCTCCCGTCCACCTCCCACTCCGAGGGCGACGACATGTCCGGGCTGATCGGCCCCATGGTGGTGGCGCCCATGGTGGGCATGTCCCTGGGCGGCTCCGGCGGCGGCCCGTCGGGGTCCGGGTCCGGCAAGAAGCGGTTCCGCACCAAGTTCACGCAGGAGCAGAAGGATCGGATGCTGGCGTTCGCGGAGCGGCTGGGGTGGCGCATCCAGAAGCACGACGAGGCTGCCGTGCAGCAGTTCTGCGAGGAGGTCTGCGTCAAGCGCCACGTGCTCAAGGTCTGGATGCACAACAACAAGCACACCCTGGGCAAGAAGCCATGATCCTCAGCAGCTAGGTACACTGCCACTGATCGCATTGCATCATCAATCTCCTCAGAAGTTTAGACGCCTTTTTTTCTCTCTCCCTGCCTTCTTTTTTAGCTAGAAATGCAAGCTAGCTAGGTTCGTAACGAGCAGCAGTTCTTGGATTTAGCTAGGATGGAGGAGACGGCCGTTGTTCTTTTTTTGCAACTTATTTTATTGCGGTTCTTTGGCTGTGTGTGTTGTTTCCTGGTAGTAGATGAGACGATCATGACGTTGCCCGTGTTGGGAAGGAGGAGGGCAGGGCATGGCCATTTGCCGATTTGGATCTTGGGAATGTACTCGCTTTTGTGTTGCAATTGAAATTTCGATCCTGTCTGGGGATTTGGGTTATGGATTGTTTCATCCTTCTATTTTTTTGGTCGTGCTTGGGACTTGATGAGCCGGCCCCGGCCGGGTTAATTTTACTCCCCGCCTCCCCGGCCAGGCCTCATGGGTCCGCCTGGCCGGCCGGCCGGCCATCCGGCCCTCTAGCCTTTGGCAACAGCTAGGGCAGAGGCAATTCATGAGAAGCGTCTGTTCCTAGTCTCCTACAGCGGCTGCAAGCCCAAGCCTGCCGCCGCTGCCATGCCCATGCATGCCAAGCAGCAGCAATACTACTGTCTACTGTTGCATGCTCTTTCCAGCATCATCGAAGTGTTTATGGGCTAGCTAGGAGCACTAACTCTTAGTACTAGCATCACTGTGACTTGTTCTTGATCCGTCCATTTCCACAACCCCCATCATCCGCTCATGTACTCTTCCTCTTATTTTTTCTTCTCTTTAAAAAAAAAGCCCGATTGCTCAACCTCGTCACTGTTGCGATGTCACTGCTCCGATCCGTGCCACTGATGATATTTGATGCCTCTGCCCCTTGGTTCGGCTCTTGTACAATCTCTGAGCAGCGAAAGTAGCTGCAGTAAACTCTAGCTGACGATACTTACTCCGTTCCACAAAGATTTTTTGTTCACACTTCAAAACTTACTTATTCTACAAAGAGTGTCCATATAACTTTCAGACAATCTAATAAAGATCCTTATAATACCTTCTGATCCAGTTAACGAATCGATCATTTACTCTCACGATGGATGCCTAAGCTAGACTCGCTAAATAATGAAAGCTAATAGATCCGATAATTATTCAAGTGTGCATGCATAATTAATTCCATTCGGTAATCCATCGATTAAAAAGATTTATTAGGAGTATTTTAAACTTTTAGCATTGGTACTATCTTGTAAAAAAATTAAATTTTAGTCTTAAGGTCGTACCATCGGATGAGCAGGCGATCAATGGCGGGGGACTTTTTAGGCCCCGAATTCAATGAAGCTCCCGTCGCCTCCTTCCTAGCTTTAATTAATTTCTTCGTTATCCTCCTCCTTTCCGCTTTAACTCCCGCTTGCCGAGTTCTGCATTCAATTTCGATTGCCCGGCCCTCGATCGGCTTCGCCGGCATTTATGGCTACCTTCTTCGCCATGCGATATGCTATGCAAGTGCAGCGCAGGCGTCCATGGCGTCCCCCTTTGTTTTGGTTGGAAGAAAGGAAAGCGAGAGGAGAGGACGGTCTCTCCGCTTTCTCTCTCTCTCCTAGTCTTTTCCCCGCGCTGCCTTTCTTTGCTCCAGGCGTCGCATGCGGACGCCGGCCGGCCGGCTGGTTCCCAGCAGCTCCCTCCTGCGCCGGCCTTCAGGGCCTGCCGGGCGGCCGGCGTGCCGCCGTCACACGATGGCTGGGAACGGGCACGGGCGGCGGAGTTAAAAGCACGCGCGGCGCCGGTGCGGGTGGTGGTTTCCTTTCCCGTCGGCTCCTCGTGCTGTACTTTGGCGCGTCCCGCCATTATTGAAGCCCTCCTTAATGGCGGAAGGAACCATGGCACGCAGCACGCACGCACGGCCGCGGTGGCGGTGGGGTGGCCGGGTGGGCGCGCACGCGGGATCTCTAGGGAGTTGTTCTCTTCTGAAGAGCGCGCTCGGCTGGGAGGGCGTCGGGGCGGGCGCGGCAGGCAGGCAGGTCGGGCTAGTGGGCTCTGTACACCGGCGTGGACCACGGCGCCGATCCGCGCCGTGCGCGCACGAGGCCGGGTCCCTCCGGCGCTGGATGCCGCGGGGCGCGTCACGGAGCGGAGGCTTGGGCGCTGGGCGCACGGCAGGCTGGCTGGCATGTCCCTCTACTGGCTAGTAGCCTAGTAGAGGCCGGCCGCATCGGCGACGGCCTGGCCGCCACAGGACGGACGGCGAGTGCGCTCGCCTGCCGTGGGGGCCTCGGGGGGCCCGGCACGGGAGAGGATACGCTGCTGAGATCGGGAATACGCTGCTGAGCTCGAGTTGCGTGGTACTGGCGGGATCCGACGACGTGCGGACCGTGGTCCATGCGGCGCCTCGCTCAGGAATGCCGGCCGACGAGGCCGCCGGACGCCTGGCGAGGTGGCGGGAGTTTTTTACCTTCGTGACAACGAACACCTGCTGGCGTTTTGGCAGCTGGCCGGTTAGCGGGTCGTTTGATGGCATTGGAAGCTTGTGAAGATGTTGCCAAAAAGGGCAGGTGTTTTGTTGTACACCACTAGCCTGTTGCTCCAGCAACTTTTGTTAGATTGTTACGATGTTTGGAGATCAAGATTTGTGTTCAGTTTGAATCTTGGAGCTGTACCTCGTGCGAACATGCATGGTGTGTCACATACATTTGGTAGTGAGCAGTGACTGCTTGAGGTGCAGTACAGTTGAAACCAGTAACTTGTGTACGTCCTCGGTCCTTGGTCTCAGTTAGATGCCTGGGATAGATAGGTAGCTGATTCTTCGGGGGTGTTTGTTTCCGAGGGTTAAACTTGAGCCCCTGTCATATTGGATATTTGATACTAATTAGAAGTATTAAATATAAGCTAATTACAACACTAATTGCATAGATGGAGGTTAAATCGCGAGACGAATCTATTAAGCCTAATTAATCCATTATTTGACAATGTGATGCTACCGTAACCATTTGCTAATGATGGATTAATTAGGCTTAATAGATTCGTCTCGCGAATTAGCCCAAGGCTTCTGCAATTAGTATTATAATTAGCTGATGTTTAGTCGTCCTAATTAGCATCCGAACATTCGATGTGACAAATGTTACATTTTAGCTACCTTTTGCTTCTTTTTTTCCAATAACGACTTTGCATAGAGTATTTCAATAGTGTAACGGGATGCATTTGGCATTTGAGTATAATTTACAAAATGGCATGAAGAACATGGATACTATATGTGTTCTGGTGATGTGAATAAATTGTGCAGGAGCACGCATGTATAAATTGTGCTTTCGTATTTTACTTGATTGTAGTAGTACATTAAACTTAGTTGGATTTTAGATGTGGAGTTGTCCTTTCAAAAAAAAAGCTATGGAGTTGGTCCGAACGCTTTGGTTGGCGAGACAGCAGATATCCAGCGGTCAATGACTATCCTGGCAGTGTGGTATATACACTACAGCAGATCATCTCATGTGAAACAGTAAAATGGATTCAGTCGAAAAGCTGAGCAAGCTGGCATCCAGTAATGCTGCAATAAGCTCTCATGTGTCTCTTGATGCGCAACAGTATCAATGTGCTATTTTGTTGTCAGGTTGTCTTTGAACCAGCCAAAATACATACCATTTCAACTTTAAAGAATATCATATTGTGTCTGAAGCTTCAGTTGCCCCCAAACTATTCAAACTTTTGCCTCCTGAGTCTTGAGAACAAAGGAGTTTGGACGGTAACATAGTGTGATTCAAACCTTACGAAAAATAAATATCCCACGAACATCTGTTTGAAAGAAAAATAGCAAGGTGTTCGTATATCATATGAAATGAACATTTCCTACTTGTCTTGGGGGAAATTACAACTACCATGAGGTTTGACACCATCTATTTGCCAGCAAACACATACATAAATTACTACATTTCAGTGAGGTCACAAATACATCATATATGTTTTTTTTTCTGACGTGCTATTGCAGTAAGCCTTCATTTTACGTGGCCATGAACTCATGCTCCCCCCACCCCCCAACCAAAACTATTGTGTGCTTCTATGAACATTGACCATACAAACAAGTCTATAACGACTGGGCATAAACAATAAGTAGATTTGTGTAGAAAAATCATTCCGTCAGTGTATACAGTATTAGGGTTTACCGGTCTACTACCTGCTGCTTTATCTGGTGTGACACCACATAATATGCATGTGCTGCTGTGCGAAGCTGCATATGAGCACAGTTCGTGCATTCCGGAAGGAAATGCTGAAGAGGTAACCAGAGGCATTTCCTGCACACATACTACGGTTCTGTTAAAAAAAGTTTAAAGTTTAGCTAGTTAAAGATTCTAACTAAAGTTTAACCAGCTAAATTTTAGCTGGGGTGTTTTGATCCACTAACTAATTGCTACTTTGTGCTTTGTGATCACATTACCCTTCATTTAGTGCCACGGTGGAAAACTTACTAGAACAAGTGAGGACATTTGCGGTCGAAAACTACTACTCTCTCCGTCCCAAAATAAATATTATTTTAACCATCATATTTTTTCCCACAAAAAGTGTTATTTTACCTCCTATCGAGTCTAATCTCATTAAAACAATACTCACACCAATAAAAAAAATGTATGAAGGAGTACGTGGAGCCAATCAAATGATCAATTAATGCTCGGCCGGATCAGAACGGAGTCCACTCCTTTTCGATTGTAGAATATTATTGTAGCTCCTTGGGTTGCAAGATTGGAGTGAACAGATTTTTATCTATTTCCAATGCATGTGCATTTTTTTAATCCATAAAATCAAATAGACAACATGGCTTCCGGTCACGTCCCAAATAACATGAGTAATTAGGGTGGGAAATGTGTTTGAAATTTTATAAAGAACACTTATTATTAGTGACATGTTTTTTTACAACTGAGTAGCTTTTCCCCGTTTTGAAAGCACCAACGAAGTATTGTCTTTTAAGCCAGTCTCAGTGCACAATTTCATTACACTGTTACTAAGATTGGAAATTAGATAATTGTGCCAGTTGAGTGTCACGGGGATGAAACTTCTCTCACATATGATAAAACTTTCCCTTCTCTCTCCTCGTAAAGATCTTACTAAGGGGGTGTTTGGCCAGGAGGGGCTAAATTTTAGCCCCTGTCACATCGGATGTTTGGACACTAATTAGGAGTATTAAACATAGTCTAATTACAAAACTAATTGCACAACCCCTAGGCTAAATCGCGAGACGAATCTATTAAGCCTAATTAGTCCATGATTTGATAATGTGGTGCTACAGTAACCACAAGTAAGGTTAGGGAGACTGATGCTTAATAGATTCATCTCGCGATTTAGCCTATGGGTTCTGCTATTAGTTTTATAATTAGCTCATATTTAATCCTCCTAATTAGCATTCGAACGTGTGATGTGACAGGGCTAAAGTTTAGCCCGTGGCATCCAAACGCCCCCTAAATCAGCAAAATTGCTGATGCGTCATGTACTTTATGCCCATGGCACTCCCACCGAGAGACTGGTCTTGGGCCGTGTTTAGTTGGGGAATTTGGGAGGTGCCAAATTACTGTTACAGCACTGTAGCACACTGTAGCGTTTCGTTTGTATTTGTGAATTATTGTCCAAATATTGACTAATTAGGCTCAAAAGATTCGTCTCGCAAAGTACAACAAAACTGTGCAATTAGTTTTTAATTTCATCTACATTTAGTATTCCATGCATGTACCGCAAGTTTGATGTGATGGGGAATCTTCTTTTTGCATAGTGTCAAAGTTGGGAGTTGGGAGTAACTAAACATGGCCTTGTATTTGAACCCTCGTCCAGTCATCCATGCCGTAGAAGTTGCTGCAGGTCATCTATACTTCTATAGACACGTGCCTAGTTGTGATCTATATATAGTAAAATAGTACGTATCATGAACAGACGGACAGTGGCCCTGACTCCTTTCGGTCAAGACACGACGTTTGCCATCACCGTGCCTACTAGGCTACTACTGTCTCAGGTCATGATGCATGCTAGACTGGTACACGCCCTGACACAACGCTTGACTCGGGTAGTCTCCGGCGTCCAGAGGTTGCGTGCTCTAAGGCGTTCGCCGTTCTGGTAAAAAGACTCGCGAGGACGCGAGGTCAAGCTGTTGCCAGACGCAGACGACCGATCGCTGCAGCATACTCTAGATCGTCGTCGTCATCGGCTGCAGGCTGCAGCGGTCGGATCAACACCACTCGCCCACGGTCGTTTACGGCATTTGTTCCAGTCCAAACGTAACACCCTTCGCCTGCGTAAGAAACCATCAGACCAGTGTGTGTTGCATCCAAACCCAGTTCGATCAAAAGAAGTTCCTCCTCTTGTCTGTCCTCTGGAAGACTGAAACAGTGTGGAGAACAAAACTGGGGCGCGTACGTACTAACGACAAAACGCGGAGCTGGCCCTTTCGCCGGCGGCAAAAGATCTCGGGCCGGACGAAAGCTCGGAGCTAGGCAGCTGGGGAGCAGCGCCGCCGATGGATCTGGAGCACAGGGGCTTCAACGTTCTCTCAGACATGCCTGCTTTCCGCCCTTTTTCTCCGTCGTCCTTCGGCGTGCACCTTGCAGAGTTCCAGTCGAGACACGGCGTCGGGGGCGGCGGCCATGGCTGCTTGCGTCGCACAGACAAGGGTGGTAGGAGGAGGAGATGATGCCTCGACTCCGCATCGACCTGGAAAAAGAGCGAGGAAGAGCAAAAGGGAGCACGGGCTTCGCCCGAAAGGGCGTTGGCGCCCTAAAGAAAGCCTAAAGCGGCGTGGCGACCTGGATTCCATTCCGTGGCCGATGGCAGCGGTCGTAAGGTTCCAAAAAAGCGCAGGCTCAGCTGCTGCCGCTGTCGGTTTTTTTTAATTAGTTACACTTTTTGAAGATTTTCTCTTCTCGCAAATTTAAATTTCTAAAACAGCTTACCACATAAACAAAAATTGATAAAAATAAATAAAATATTTTACTGAATTCTCACTTATTTCCACGATAAGCCGCGGAAACAAACGGATCCAAACACGTCCACCAACTTTATTACCTCCTCGCTCAAAGCCATACGGAGAGAGATGCATGGGCATGGCGATCGATGGCATGCAGCTGCTGCGACTGCATGGGATTCGTCCGCGTCCTCCCTATAGGGAATAGGCCATAGCACCCTGCTAGGGCCACCTGATGGTGACAGAGCCTGTAGTCAAATGCCAACAGCAAAAGATTGTGCCGTCGACGAAACAAGACCCCGCCACACCGAGAGGGAGCGCCAAAGCCTGCCGGGCAGCGTACACACGCCAGGGCCGGTCGCGTCTTTAGGGCCAAACACATTAACACACGCAGGTTGAGGTTGGCCTGGGCCGGACGTATCGGGCTGCGGAAAGCTAGCGCGTGAAAGGGACAAAACGATGCGCTGCCGCTGCTCCCGGCTACCGAGCAAGCACCTGCTCGCTTTCGGCTTTCCCTCTCCGAGTCTCTCTGATGGCAGACTACTCGTCGGAGAAGGCTCGGCGCCACCCACGCGGCGCGCCGTCCAACGCGGCCGCGGCCACGGCCACGGCCACTGTGTGCCGGCCTTGCTGGTCGCATGCGACGTGCCCCGTCAGGGCAGGAAGGCCTGGGCGATGGGTATCACACTGTGCTGCTTGGACGAACGGATTCATCGCCAGGAGCCCAGGACACCGGACACAACAGTGCGGATATGACTGTAGTAGGCGGCCGCCTGCACTCCATGCGTTAGGGCTGTTGGCTCCATCTCCTGTAGCTAGGCGCCGATGCCGAAAGCGATGCGAAACAACTGTGCTGTACTCGTTTTAGGGTGTGCTTGATCTCTATTCTGGATCAAAGTTCATATCACATCGAATATTCGAAGGCTAATTAGAAGGACTAAACATAAATTAATTATAACACTAATTACACAGATGGAGACTAATTCGCGAGACAAATCTATTAAACCTAATTAATCCATCATTAGCACATGTTTACTGTAGCATCACATTGTCAAATCATAGAATAATTAGGCTAAATAGATTCATCTCGCAAATTAGCCTCCATCTGTGCAATTAGTTTTGTAATTAGTCTATATTTAGTACTCCTAATTAGTATCTAAACATTCGATGTGATAGGAACTTTAGCAGGAACTAAAAAACCAAACGGAGCCTATTAGGGTCCGTCATCATGCTTGTCTGATTTGGGCCTTCCATCACCCGTGTGATTTTGCTGATCAAATCACCTAGATCTATAATGAAGCAAAATCTGAGTGATTTGCTGCCCTCCCTCACTCGGGTGACATGGTTAACCAAATCACCCAAAACTTTGGGTGCCCAAAAATCGAGTGAACAATAAGAGGTGTTCACCCGAAATACAATAGCCCAGTTGGAACCCCACATAATTATTTTTAAATACACTATGGTACATAATTAATAAAAAGTAAAATGACATAAATAGCCAAAGATTCAAAGGAGACAGAATCAAGCCAAAATGAACCAAATTTTTACTATGGTTTACAAACATACAGATGCTGAGGGAGGGGGAGCGCTGTAACCGCTCAAATGCAAAATGTTTTATAAACTGCAAAAGAACCAAATGATACAGATTTATTCAAAAAAATGCTATGGTGTACAAAACTATATATGTTGAGGGGTGTAATGTAACCCTTCAAATGCAAATTTGTTAAACTGCAAAGGGGACAAATGACACAGATTGATTCAAAAATTTAAAACCGATACGAAGCAAACTAAAAGGTAAAACCTATAACTAAACATGAGAGTAATAAGGTAGCCAAACTTGGTACTGCAGACATTCAGATAGAGAAGGATAAATGCAGTTACAACCAGGTGGGTATAGTTTATAATATCTGCACAAGGAAAAAAGTCCGTATATACTTTAATTCAAATTTGAATTAAGTAAATTACATATATGGATATAAAAATATACACCTAACTAAGTATTGTCAAACTAGTACTGACATCATGTAAGCTAAAGTTATCAACTGATTAAGCAAAGAAAGCAAAGAAGAATTCAGAGGTTATTAGGAGTTATAGACTTTACAGATCTTTTGCAAATTATTAGTATGATGTACATATATCAACAAATAATGTGTAGTAATGGGACCCGGGGAAATTCGTAATGACAGGATCATCAAAAAGACATGAAACATATTATGTACTATCCACAACTACAATAAGCTATCACACTAACTACATATACAAGAACATACACCTAGATCATATTACAAATCCAGTACCATTGAAGGTGTAAAAATGGTAATCAAAGACCGTCAAATAATTGAATTTCTTAAATCTAATAGAGGTAATCAACGACCTTTGATAGTGGTGTTGTGTATAAGCCATAAGCATCCCTTTAAACAAATAGTAAAATATTACTATATGATCAAGATGGCTACAAATAACTATTGCTGGAATAGAAAAGGAGCTCACATGAAAACCAAAGTATCAAAAATTCATGCAGGTATGAGTTCATGACACAAACCTGAGTATCACAGTGCAATGCATGCTAAAGATGTGGTACGTTCTTCATGTAAGCGATCTGACTATATATTTATCATAATTTTAAGTCCAACCAAGGTTCATACATACAACCATCTGGTTGTAAATAGAACCACACGTTTGAGATAACTGCTTGAAACACAAACATGCACATGTCAGGAAACTTGCATAACTTTAATGCATGTCCAAAGTGGCTGCAAGCAGTGGTGGACCTAGGGTCAAAATGCAGGAAGGGCCATACACAAGGGCACGTTCAACTGTTTAGACGGCTGCCGTCTGTATAGACAGTGAAACCGACAGCTTGTACAATGATTTGTCTTTTAAGTTGTCTGTTTTGTTGTTTGTTAAGTCTTTAATGCCCGCATGTAGCCACGATCAATCGTAAATAAGACTTGTGTATACTATTGTGTTGCTCGTTGAAAAGAAGAAAATTCAAGCATAAATAAGATGATCATAGTTACACTATCTTTTGGAAACATAAATATAAATGATATTTGAAGTCTCCGTTACCATAGTGACACAACCAAACAGGAAACACAACACGAGCTGACTAAAATAACATTAAACCCTTTCAGCTGACCAATTCTAGTATAAATGGAACTAGCATAATGAACAGAGTCCAAATATTTAGATAGACCTTTACACCATGGGTTCATAGCATGATAGATCGAATATCTAGGAAGTTGAAGCTACCATCCAGAGCAAGTTCAGCTTAATCACCAGAATTGCCATCTCCAGGAAGTTGAAGCTGCCATCTCTAGGAAGTTGAAGCTGCCATCCAAAGCATCTGCAGGAATTTGTCTACATGAATAGCCATATGTTCACCTTAATAAATACTTTATCAGAGGATATTCAGAAAAAGCATCACTGAACCTAACATACATTTAGATGATAAGTCTGAACTTATTCTAATCACATTCTGTAGGAGGTTTCAGAAGGACAACTACATATCATGTTTCAGAGCAATTAAAGTATACCTTAATTAAATTCAGCAAATAATTTCTTCTTCAAAGCCTTCATTGTTGCTACATGATCAGCCTTTTCTTCGTTAGACATTAGTCCTACATCTTGCGAGAGAAAACGGTTATATGTCTCAAACATCCTAGCTTCAGCTTCGTACCTTTTTGCTTCCTTTTGGTCTTTTGCTGCCTCCTTTTGCTCTTTTACTGTAAGATGAGCAAGCTTTACTGCTTCAAGCTTGTCAGATGATAACTTCTGTTGTACTTCTAATACCTTAACCCGGTTTGCATGATCTTTGTATGAGATTCTTCCCAATGTATGTAGCTCCTCAATATCATTGTCACAAAGCTTGGACTTGTTTTTATTTTCCCTGGCTGCCTTTTTAGCTTGTTTTTGCCCAATTGTCCTAGGGCATTCTACATTCTCCTCAGCATCTACAACATCTGAATCTTTGCCTACCACTTCCTTATCTGAAACCTTTCTTTTACGTGTTGCCTTTAGCCCATCGTTGTATGCTACCCATTTTGCCTCATTTTTTATAGCATACCACACATCCATTAAAACAAAAGGCCCAAGTTCATTGTCTTCCATGTAGAAGTGATGTGCCTTATCAATCCACATTTGATCATTGTATCCACTAGTGAAAACTCTTCGAGCCTTTAACCAAGCATTGTGGAAAAGGTCAGTCCATCTATTAATCTTGTGCCACCTATCCTTGGCTTGCTTAAAATTTCTTTTCCTATTGCCGGGAGTAGTCTGGTTGTACGTATCAACAACATCAAGCCAATACTGCTCATTCTTCCTATCAGCTCCTTGGGATGAGTCCGTCGAATTAAGCAACCAAGAACTCATATGCAATCGTATAGAAAGTATTATATTGATGTAATTGAATTACAATGTAATTGAAAACAAAGCAACTGAATTAAGCAACTCACCAGCCTAACATCTTCTTCTTGTGTCCACAGGATTCACTTGTCAGTCCTAACAAGTTCATCCCCACTATCGAGGGGGGTTGCTGTTTGTCCTTGTGATGGTGAAGTGTCCAAAGGCCGTGGCGGCTACTGCTTCCGGTGAGACTGGTGCCGCCGCCGGCCCCTTCTGCTGGTTTGATGACAACGCCCGATGCCACTCCCGCAACGCGGTAGCCTTCCGCTTCCGCCGTGCCTCCGTCTCTAGCAACTCACAGGTCGCTGCTGCATCTACACCTTGACTCATCTTCCGTGCACCATTATCTGAACAAATCATAGAGCAAATGTCTGATAAATGCTTGCAAAATTATTTTCCAGGAGTATAAAGTCACATGATCAGTTACAACCATAACGGGATCCTTCACATGATCCACCAGGACATGATTTCATCGCATTCACTAACTTATCCGCATCATCAACATTGCGTAAAAAGCACAGTGCAGCAACATGCTTCACTTATACAGAACAAATAGCTAATCCATGTATGGAAATAAACCTTATGCAGGAATATATGATGAGCAGGGCTGAAAGCCTGAACTAAGTGTATATTTTGAGAATTGGTATTGACTAAGTAAATCATATATTCATTACTGGAGTAATGTGCATACCTGAACTGCAGCTTGTATGTCAGTAGAACGGAGCTTGGCAGTACAAATGTAAGAAACTGCTTCACTGACAAATTTGCTCAAGTTTTCAATTTCCAGTGCTTCACTGGAATCAAGAGTCCTTATGTGATTTGCATCTGAAATGAAAAAATAGTTCACATCATCATCCATGTATGTCAGATGTCAAGATTGATTAATCAAAACAGTAACCATCATCTCTGGTACAAAAAAAGAGTTTTAGAATAGATAAGCAAGCAAGCATGCAACTATCAGGCCAAGTTCCAATAGCAATACACTGGGGAGTTGTTTAGTTGCTGAAATAGAGGTGGGAATGGGAAATGTTGGCTGAGGTTAACTAAATCTATTGTTTGGTTGAAGGTTTAGTCATATCAAGTTCTTTGTTACCAAGAAAATTTAAAAAAAGAAATGAAATAAAGGGTGCTGTTGGATAGTAGACTAGCATTTTTGTCTCTATCCAAAGCAAGAAACATGTGAAACAAACAATACAAATATTGCCTTATATACCCTCAGTAAGGACTCTGCTTGGTTCCTTTAGGTATACCAGCTCAACGTTTTCACAGATATGCATTGATGTACTGCAAATAAAAAGGACTACAATGCCAATTAGGCTTTGAAAAGATTCCAACTAACAAAATTGTAGAACACTGAACTAAATGGTAACTCTGAAGTATTTGCATGCAAAAGAATATGTTTTTGATGCCAATGGATTCTGCGTCCCATTTTGCAAAAAGAAAACGGAAAAGCGCACATAGTGTTTTGTCTGTCAAGGAGAAAAAAATAAATTACATGTCTGTTAAGAAAACTATAATAACTTTCACAGTATCCTTTTGCCATAATCTCATTGATGAATACCTGACAAAAGCTCATATATCACCAATGAATGAAACTGAAAATGAACCAGCTTCCCAGCATATATAATACCTAGCACAGTAAGGCTTATCTGACTCAATATAACAGTAAGGCATGAGCAGCAAACTACTATATAACAGCAAGGCTTATCTAACTCAATTAACCTTGATCAGTTTTCAATTCTATGGGTAACTCTGCAAAATAACAAACAAGTTTACCGAAGAATATGCAACATGTCCACTATGTGCTGAAGTCCGCATGATTACCCAGCCTATGACTGAAACTAAGCACCAGTAGCCAATGCATGAAGGACCGGCTGGGCAATTTGCAAGAGCAGCTACTGTCCTTGGGATTTGCATATCAGGAAGAAAGGAAGCAACGGCTAGCCAATGCATGAAGGACCGGCTGGGCAATTTGCAAGAGCAGCTACTATCCTTGGGATTTGCATATCAGGAAGAAAGGAAGCAACGGTTGTAGCACGTTGATATGTATTTTTTTGACCAGCCACCAAATTGCACATGAGCATGACGGAAGAATCTCAGTAACCAGGGGCTAATTAGCAGGCAGTAAGCAATCTCAGGAGCAATCTCAGTCCCTACACAATCTCACAAACAAATCTTCTTTCCGCAATAGAAAGAACCATATAAACCAAATCAAGTGCAGCCAGATCTACATGAGCTCCGAGGATTACCAGGAGGTGTGGCGCAGGAGGGGCACCGAGGACCACGCCGGCGTCGGTTGGAGGCGGAGGAGGGGCGCCGCCGACGTGGGTTGGAGGCGGAGGAGGGGCGCCACCGGCTCGAGGGGAGGCGGAGGAGGCACGCCGGCACGATTTGTAGGCGGAGGAGCGACGCCGCCGGCGTGATTCTTCGCGCCGCCGGAGGGCAGGGGGCACGGGCGGACCTCCGCCGGAGGGATTGATTTATGGGGGATTTTGGCGCGAAGGGGAGGCCATGCGCAAGCTTCCCGCGCGGAGGGGAAGTCGCACCGGATCGAGCGCGGATCGACAGTGGCTGGTACAACGGTGCTGGAGTTGGCATTTCCGCATGGGAGCACACGCTCGGATCATCTCGCGATGGGGCAGCCGTCTGCTGGCCTTCGCGGGGGTGTTTTTGCAAATAAACCGGCTCCTAGATGGCTCCTAGTCACCCTTTGTACGTGCCCTAAGAAACCAATAAATACGAAGGAATTGTATAGCAAATTAAGCCTAACTGGTAAAAACATACAACGCCTAATGATCATCACGTCAGAGCAGGGGCCATGGCTCATGCTGGTCCTAATTAAACAAGCTCCACACCTGGCGGCAAACAATGAGATCTGTGACAGATATGCATGTACATATAAATAGAAAAAATAGATTTGAAAATGCAAATGCTATTTTTTATTACATTATAAACACGCTGAATTGACAGTGCCAATGCTAGTGTAAATTCAAGGAAGCGGTGCTGTATCATATAGCCAAAACACAAAAAAAAATGTGTTGGTATTTGTTTGATTAGACTATAAACAGACAGAACTGACAGTGACATTGCATCATATATACAAACCATTAACTTGCCACTTAAGGAAAAAAAATAGTAAAACTAGGTGCCCAATCAAATCAACATCACAAGACACTGCTGCGAACCCTCCTCAATGCCAAGACTGTTGTTGATGTGTTCTACTGATGAGAACACAATGCCTCTCGAATGAAAGAGGATGGCAAGATTGTACTACCAATAGAAACAAATAATACATGTGGATTATATGCAGATTACTCAAATGAAAGACAGATTGCTCAAATATCCCAAATTTCCCCAAAACTATATGCAGATTACTCAAATAACTCAGATTTCTTTTCTACTAGGATCGTGCCCGTGCGTTGCTACGGACAATAAAACATTTATATTGCAATACACATTAGTTTAAACAAATATAATAAAAATAAACTTGAGAGCGAGTACATCACCCCACTTTGTTGTCACCGTTAAACAAATATTATGGTCTGATCCCTGTATGTTCATATTCATGAGAGATATTATATCAAATATGTCCCAAACAAACTACCAACATTTTTGGATCACTGATCTGTGTACTAATATATTTTTCATACATATACAAGGGGCCAAAGGGGCAAACAAAAGAATCATTTATCAATCAGCCAACTGATGCATCACTTGTATCACCCATAAGTCCAGTCAATGGGTTCCTTTGGAAGTATCTAAGGTAGAAGTTCATCTGAGTCGCAAAGGCACAACTCTGCAACAATTATGTTGAAGTTCATCTCAGTCGCAAAGGCACAACTTGGTGCACAATTTGGAATTACAAAGAACTAATCACCACGTATTGCAGACCGGCATGGTTCAGTCCAGAAATCCATCCAAGCCAGGACTGGATATGGCACAGTAAGCTTCAGAATTCAGAGTGTACTTACATACAGCTCCAGGTAAAGAACAACTTGTTGCAAAAGAGTTCTTAACTGTCAGATGGACACTAGATGAGATGAATTTAGCAGAAACGTATACTCTCAAAATCAAAGAGATTTCAGAAGGCTTGCTCCACCAATACTGACCTTTTCATAATATAAAATAAATAATATCTTCACAGAGCTAAAACTCAAAACGAATACTGACCTTTGAATGGTAAGAACACCACTATCCCTAACATACTACATATGTTTGTGAATAAACAAAAATAGAGACACGAATGGACTCATCATCAAAGATAGTGCTCCTGTGGTACTGTGTGGACCATTCTGGAATGAAGCAAACCACACAAACACATCAAATTCATTCAGGTTTAATAATTTTTCTGAAGGAAAATACAAGTCAAATGGGATACTTCACTGCTGCATGCTGTCAACACAGAGATTTGTTGATCAGGCTGAAGCAAATAGCATATACAAATAACAGATCATCCAAAGTGATACATCGGAAAACAATACTTGGTATTGGAATGAACACAATGAATACAAAAGCTAAAATTTTCCAATGCCAGCCATTAAATCTAAGAAGGAAAAAAAAGGAAATGCAGTACTCAAACAAGAAGTTCTGCTTCTACATTGTCGGAAAGCTTTCAGATCAAATGTTGTCTAAGAAGTTCAGTTAAGTCAAGAGTGGTCCACTTACATCAGCCTTCCAAACAACCATGACCAGTGTCCAAACATCTAAGTAAATCTTGTGATGACATTATCAAGCTTCAAACTCTAAATCATAAACCATTAAAGAAACCATATAAAGTGGAAAAGAAATTGTTCTTCCAGTACTGCTGCAGAGAAAACTATTCATGGGCTCTTACTGCCTCAATGTGTTAGTTGTCATAAACATCTTACCATGAAATTGCCATCCTTTTCGAACTGCCAAGCATGAACTTCGCTAAAACATTGTTTAACAAAAGTGCATCTTTCCTTTTTATTCATGTCTAGTTTCCTCAGCCTAGAGACAAGATCCTTAATTATTAGAAAGTATTGAGATTAATGCACATACAGGAAGTAAAAAAGTAACAGAGTGAATCAGATAAAACTATGCTTGCAAAGAAAGCTAACCGTTAGAGCGTGATCTCGTCCTTGATTCATCATTCAAGCACAATGGCGATGGTCCCATCTAATTGCCTGTCTCAATCTCAGTGCTGCCGGAATCCACTGGTCCAATCTGAAAGGAACCTCAGTTTCTGTAAGATTTAAATGGTTGCAGCTAACACCATTTTCTCCTATTAAAAATTCATAACCAAGAAAATGATGGCATAATTGTCTTGGCGTACTCACAGTTTACTAAAGCAGGAATCCATATGCTACTTTATTAATGTCACTTGCATTGTTCATATCAGTAGAATCCCAGTGGTGCCTTCATATCGACTTGAGTCTGCAACGAATTGGGGAAACTCGTGGTCAATCCAACAGCTAAATAGAAATACCGAATGCACCACCTTGTGTTGCGCTCAGATCGGCATGGGATTTTGCTGAATCTAGGGCTGCTTTAGCCCATCACGGACATATGCAGAGGTCATAGGGAAAACAATAATTGGAATGGTAGTAAAGAAGAAATATTCAATTTATCAAATAATTATTCAGATGGACTCGGAGATTTACCTCAGTGAGAATTTATGCGCCCCATCAGATGGGAGATCAATTGAAGACCGGTGGCTCTTTGGTTGTTTCCATCAGTGACGCGAATGGTCTTGAAGCTGCGAGAATGGGAGGATGCATGGCTATCACCTCCATGGCTCCACCGCCCACCGGTAGATCGGGTCCTGTCCAACAACAGGAATACTGAAATGGGGTTAGTGTGGATTGATTCTGCAATGGAGATTATTGATTGATGCAACTTGAGGGGGGCAACTTAGATGCACTAAGCTTTTTGTTCACTAAGGGGCGCCGGCCGCCGGGCGAAGGACCAGGACGGCCTGGCGGCGGCGGGCGGGAGCAGGGGCGGCAGCGGCCGGGCGCGCGGCCGGGCGCAGGCGTGAGAGCGGGCGGCGGCGGGCGGGCGGGCGTGCGCGCGGCCGGGCGGCGACGGCGGAGGGGAGGAGGGGGAGGACCGGAGCCCAGAGGATGGGGGACCGGGGGAAGCGGCGCAGGACGGCGAGGATGGGGAGGAGGCGCCAAGGCGGCGGCGAGCTGGGTGCGCCGTGCGATGCGGCTTTGGGGAGGGAGCGGGGGGTCGTGGAGGACGGAGCGGACGGCCGAGGACGATAAAAGGAAGGGAGGGCTGTGCGCGTTACGCGGAGGGTAGAAGAAGAATCGCACGGCAGCGATCGCTCGGAGCGAGGGCCATCGCGCGACGGTAGAATGACGACCGTAAAATAGTCGCCGTTTTGCTTTTTTTTAGAGTAGGGATGGAATGCAGATTAACAAATTAATTTGGATGGTTAGTGAAACCTCAGAGACAGAATGCTCAAATAGTCAAATGTCCCAAATTTCCCCAAAGGCAGATTAAAAAATAAAAGCAAGGGTTGCAGGAAGGAGACACCATGAAAAAAAATCAGAAGATTGCAAGCAAGGAACAACAGCTATCCTTCTACGGAAATTCATGAAATGAATTAAAAGTAGGCAGGTGAAACTGAGAAAATTAATATAAGAAAAATATTAGGACCAGTCATCTTATTAAATAGAAATATCAACTTATTAGTGCAAAAATACCAGATCTTGCAGCATTTACACCTTGATAACATAGGAATGATGGTATAATGGGTACTAGAAATATAGTATCAAAAAACTGTATGTACTCTAGGGATTTTAAATTTCGAGTGTTGTATAAAAAATATGATGGGTTAGAATTGAAAAGATGGTATAATTACCAATGGATCCAAATAAGATAAAACTATAATAATTGAGAATATGGAAAAGGTGGAAAGAACATACTTGAAGGAAAAAGACAGCATACACACATTAAATACAGCCATACACAACTTCTTGTAGGAAAACATGGACCTTCTTGGACTCCAAAAATATCATATATGATTTTTTATTGTTCACATAAATGAATTGCTTCTATAACTTTTACTTGATGCATATTACAACAAAATTTTCAACTACAATTACGGGACTGGAATTACATTATCATGAACAAGTAGCATTTTGCTGGTCTTAACACAAACACACACCCTTTGCACTCGCTTTTTCATACAAATAATCTCGACCTTGATCCGAGAAAAGACCTAGTCATTAACTAGCACTAGAGCAAGGAGATGGAAAATTCCTCGAACCCGGCAAAACTACAAAGGTGTCTTATGGATGCCAGTTAAATTAATCTTGAAATATATCAGATACCTTGATGTAGAAATGCTAAGACTAAAATGTTGGGTTTAAAAAAGAGAGAACTGCACTAGAAAACTGCATTAGAACCCAAGATAATTATTTGCATAACATTTAGAAACATATATAGGCGAAAAAAATTAACACCTCCATAACACATATATGATGATACAATGAACACAGCAATACTAAGCATGAACACATGAAAATAAAAAGGCATCCAAATAATATGATCAAAAATATATATGGAGTGATAACTTCTTGCGTAGAAATTAAACACCTAATCTACAAAGTAGATCCAAAATTGCCATATAAAAAAGGTACACAAGAAACATAATTAATTGGAAAAGACAGAAGCAGCACAATACCTAGCTGCATGTATATGTGGACCACAGAAAGAAGCGTAGGATGGAAAGCAGAGAAAACATCTATATGGACCCACATGTATATATCAGGCTTAATGAGTAAGAAAATAAACCTACATGTAGCAGCTGGTCAAAAGTAGCACTTTTTATGTTACAAAAAGATTAATTTAAGTGCTAACATAGAACCACGAAAGGACAAAATGGCTGCCATGCAATTCAAGGAATAAACAAGTAGTAACCTCAAACAAGCAATGGTTAATTCTCTGTTACACGAAAGCAACCTTTCACATAATTAAATGGAGTTGAGCTACTGATAAGCTAAATAGTGAACTGAGTTGAAACCATGCTCTAAAACAAGATGCAATCCAGTTGCTACACTATCTGAAGAACAACTCTTGTTAAAGATACTAAGAGAGACAGGAACAGACAAGATATTCAGATATTGCTTGTCTTATAAGCACTAATTAGTACCAAAGACAAATCAATGAGGAATTATCATGGCTCAGATGACCATGCATGCAGTGAATAAACAACGACTAGGCAATAGTATTTGAATATCCAAACCTGAAAGCATAACAAAACCTAGCTGCATGCCAAATTGAATTGATTTGTTATGCGCCGATTAACTTGCTGATGTTGCAACTGTAACCAATCAAAGACACTGAATACCAAAGCATAACTAGACCCCAATCAAGAAACCGAGACAAGCACAAGCTGCAACTGCACTGAATCAAAAGAACTAAGAGTAGGAGTGCATGAGAGATTGAAGAAAGGCCTGAAGCAGCTGCCGAGCAAAACAATCAAACGGAAGCTCTACAAACTAAGCTGTGGCTGTAGGAAATCACGTGATGCTCTCCTCAAGAATAAAAAACAACACCTGAAACAAAGGTGCAGCTGGTGAAATTTTCAAAGCCGGGCAGCACATAAACAACAGTCTGAATTCCCCGTCAATTCCCCAAAACTCAAATCAAATCAGCTCCTATTCACGCAAAAATTAAACCACTTGCTCATGTCAACAATAGAAAACGGATCCAAGAGGAAAAACTCCAAAAGATCAGCAATCCATCACCGATTTTAAGAATTTCAGAACACCCTAGGTCAAGATCCAATTTGGGAGGAACATCAAAATCATCAGACTTGACTGGGGGATTTGCTAGGGAATCACCTCCCCAATGATCACAGATGTTCTAGCGGCTGATTCCCCGAGAAAGTTGCCTCAGATCGCACTGAAATCGGACGAACGAGAACACACCAAAAAGGTTCTCGTCGCTTTGTTCCCACATAGGCAAATGAATGATTAGGAGCAACAATACATATCAAAGGAACCACAAAACAATAGGGCACGCATATATAGTCGAATCGCAGGGAAGAAATGAGGAGAAACTCATCGAAACCCTACAATCGCCATGGGCGAGGAAGAGGGGTGGGGCACGGGAAACAGAAGAAGAGGAAATGTTCTGGGTTTGGAACCTTCCTTCCCTAGCGAAGTGCAAAATATCAAGCGGGATTTCCCAAAATCAAACAATGGATAATGACAAGCGCAGCCCACGAATCAAACGAACAAAACAAGTAGGTGCCCGAGGGACGAACGGGCGGAGCAGATCAGCCACCAGCACAGATCGGCAGCACACAAAATCGGGTGACAGGGCCACAAATCACATGGGTGAGATATAATTTTTCCTATCTTAAAACAAGCTACCACAATTACCGAGAGGGTCTAGATATATTATTAAGTTAATCAGAAAAAAAAGAAGAATTTGCAACATCAGATTTTATGAAGATCTAACGGTTCATATTACTCTACTAAATCATTAAAAAAAAGAATACACACCATTATATTTTATGATCTAACGGCTCATATTATTCCAAAGAGCCCATTATTAAAGAAGAAGAAAATATGTACCGTAGGATTTTATAATGATTCATCAACCTAAAGAGTTCATATTAAATACACCTAATAAATATATAAATTCAGAATTAAAACAACAAGGAAATTAGAAATTGATTATGTGATTGGAAACAAGGGTATGAGTCCATGTCAAATACAAGTCCATGCATTTATTTATACGTATCTGAAACATATGAAAGGAAAAAAAAATAAGACTTGAGTGGATGCACAATATGTAATAACAAACATTTTGGTCAAACCTCTAGCTAGCTTATCCTTCGGAATACATCAACATCTCCACGCAAACACACTCTAGCGATGACCAACTTCAATGCTTGCCAAGAAGCAAATCTACGTCCAGCAAACTACACTGGCAGCCCAAACCGGGTTCGCTCATCTTACACCTCTCTTCTAATCAATCGTGTAAATGACCTCTACGCCCCAAGTAAACTAAAGTGGGATGCGGCAATGAGAAAAAAAGATAGATAAGGGAGGGGAGAAAGATCCATGGAGCAGCTGCCCATAAGGGCAAATAGCAAATTTTGATGAGTTTGCTTATGTGTATATGTAAGCTAGGTTCTTTTCTAGATTAGGTAAAAAATAATGTAAGTTAAATAACGATATATATCTGTATACCAATTTAATATGATATAGATTTTCATTGGACATATACACATGTCGTGCACTAAAGCATTATATGCATAGCTTTTTCTAGAGAACGACAATCAAAAAAGTCATACATGATACTTATTAAGAAAAACAATAGTTGGTAGTGCCTCCGCATTAAAATATTTATCACTATTAACATCTGCTCACAACATTTGATCATTCATCTTATTCAAAAAAATTTGTATCATTATTTTGTTTGTGACTTAGGACCTGTTTGTTTGAGCTGCAGTTTTTGAGCTTTTCTGAAAAACTATTGCCAGCTTTTTTTCCCAAAAAGCCAACATCAGGTTCTAGAAATAGTGTTTAGCTTTCTGAGCTCAAAAAGCTATGGAAAGCTCACAAAACTGAGCTTGCCAACTTTCTATATAAACTTAGCTTTTCTGGACTTCCAGATTTTCAGAAGCTGCACGAGAAGTTCGGTGTTTGTTTAAACTTCTAGCTTTTTACGCTGAAAAGTTGCCAGGAAGCTCAAACAAACATGCCTTACTCTATCATCAAAGATATTTTGAGTTCCACTTATCTTTTTATATATTTGCAACAAACTTTTGAATAAGATGAATAGTTAATCATCGCAAGAAAAGAAAATAAACATTGACAAATATTTCTAATAGGACAGAGTATCAAAGAAGGACATCGTGACACAAAACAACCTCTCAAAAAAGTAAATTACACCAAACTACTTTTTAGTCATCTCTTATTTTAATTGTTCGCAGCCCATCATAATTTGAAAAATATATTTAAAATGAGGTAACGAGAAGGGATACTTGCAAACGCTCTCACCACGCAACGCTTTCAATACCACAATAACCACTTGCAACCCTTCACCATCATGACAAATGGTTAGAGAAATCGGATCTTGCTGCAAAACAATTGAAAGAAGAGGCCGAAGTCATCGCATCAAAGAAAAAACTACCAATGTGTCCTTTGATTGACAGATCAACTTCCAAGATCTGAAGTGAATCTATAGATTTAGAAGAATCTACCCACACTAGAATGTCATGGTGCCAAATCAGACATCATTGAGGTAGGAAGAGGGCGGAGAAACCTTATTCGAATGCGCCATCACGATCACCATCTTGCCGATGCCACTAGGGAACTAGACCCTAGAAGAAGTTACGACCCATTGGAAACTAAATCTACAAAGAGAACGGGTTCCAGTCCCGTGGCTGCCGACCGTCGGAAGGGAGAGAGGAGTACCAGGGCGGCAGCATCGTGGAGGGAACCTGGCGGTAGCATATTTCGTGACATGGTTGATTTGTACAACCTGAAATAATATCACTTAAATATTTGGTAGGGAAATGTCACGTATCAAGGTATGACTGATATTTATTAAAACGTTCCTTGAAAGTTATGGACTTATTTAGATTAAATTTAACAAAATAGTTTTTAAACAGTCACCAATATTAAGGTCCTCTGAAAATGATTTGTTACATATGGATGGCATTAATATAGAAGTACAACTCTTTTTATACACATAGAAATAATAGAATAGTCATCGGTTAGAGTACAATTTTATTTTATATATATGGAAATAATGGAATCGTCATAAGGTGTCGGATTAATTCCATGCTTTAACCTAGGAGCTTTACATCGTAAGGTCCACGAGGGCAAGACCACAGGCGTGGCAAAGGAGAGTCGAGGTTCTCTAGCAGCTGCAGGCATCCCAGGTGGTTCATCGATGGTGTGAAGGGCAAAACCATCTATCTTGTGGAAACTTAGCTTTTTGTGGCTGGTACGCAAATTATGATGATGGAATGATAAGATGCAATATTGACTAATTTTACAGAAAGAGCTAGGAAAGGGGGATGGATTTAAAGATGCTTCGAATTCCAAACTCTCTCTACGCATTAGACCTGTTCTTGCCCCTTTAGTTTCAAAGTTGCCATGCCAATTTCCAATTCTAACTACACACTGTGTCCAATTTGTGGCTGTGCCAACAAAAAGTATTGGGTAGTGGTCCATGTACAACAGACACAACACAACAACAATTCGTCAATAGTAACGAAACATTATATTAGTTGGAACAATTCAGCTAAGTGGGCCAACAACAGACATAAAAACTTCTAACTCACCCATATCTTCTTCTTAAAATCTAAGAATATATATAATATGTCACCATAACTATGAGCCTCTTCGGTTGATATATTAAGATTGTCAATGTTTGTCACAATATCTTGCCAAACTTGACTACAGTTCATCAGTTCATTAAATTGTTTGCCCACTTTTGGCTTGCATTGGAGAATCTTGCCACCCTTTTTTAATCACAGGTATGTGCGACCGAGCCGGTAGAAAAGGAGTCTTGCCATGGTTTGTGGCTACAACTAAATAACTGCTAACTTGGTCAAACTCGATAACTTTAGGCGTGGCAGAGTGTGGCAAGGTTTGGTTTCAAACCAATCGGTCCCTGAAACTCTCCAGTAGGACAAAAAAATATATATTAGTTTCAATAAACACAAGAAACTATATTTTTGAATAAGATATTCCATTTTATTTAAAATTAGTGTTTGACGCTATAAATATGATTTTTAAAAAGATTGTCTTGGTAAAAGGCAATTTGGATAAAACAACGGTAATCAAACGACAACACAAAATTATTAAATGATTTTTTCAAGCAAAAAAGACCTCAAATGTTAGTATTAAAAGATCTAGCTAGCCGCGCGCTATTTGCTCGAGCCATCCTGCTAGTTACTAGAAAACCAGGGCGCAGCACGCCTATTTCAAGTTTTCGCTGGATATACCAGCAGATACGGCTTTTGGTGTATCCATTTTAAATTATTTGACCTAGAGAAAAAAACACGGTTCTAACCTGATATAGAACATCTATCTACAAAGTTTCACTGAAACAAATTTCTGAAACGGCATGTTTCCAATGCTTCGTATACTAAGTGTCAAACTTCTCTTCACGAGGACCAGAATTATCAGTATCAGGTACCTTAATAGGAAAGCTAATACCTAAATAGGAAGCCAATACAAGAAATGAGAAAGGTATTTTGCAGTTCCTTTCAACAAATAGCACTGGCTTCCTGCTTCAAGAGGCTTGCAAGTGGGTTTCTACCTTGAGCTGAATCACTACGAAAATCCAATTCAAGATTACATTTCGGACGAATTTGTTTGATGGAAAAGAAAATTACCTCTGATAATCTAATAGCACACTATTGTAAGCTACTGCTAATTTTATTTCCAACCGAAGCAGACAGATTAATATTTCCAAGAATCTGAATACTTTAACCAATCATTGCTCCCTTTTCTCGATTGAGCAATCCATAAGATTGACTATGGAATTGAACTCAGAGGTTAACTAAGGATAAGTTGATAGAACGGTACTGTTCTATGTGCTATCTGCTAATCTAAGAGGGTGTTTGGATCCCCAGACTAAACTTTAGCCCCCTGTCACATCAAATGTTTGGACACTAATTAGGAGTATTAAATATAGTCTAATTACAAAACCAATTTCAGAACCTCTAGGCTAAATCGCGAGATGAATCCATTAAGCCTAATTAGTTCATGATTTGACAATATGGTGCTACAGTAAACATTCACTAATGATGGATTAATTAGGCTTAATAGATTCGTCTCGCGATTTAGCCTAGAGGTTCCGCAATTAGTTTTGTAATTAGTTCATGTTTAGTCCTTCTAATTAGCATCCGAATATCCGATGTGACACAGACTAAACTTTAGCTTCAGGATCCAACACCCCCTAAATGAAGTTCATCTCATGGGCACGCAACCATGCCTGGGAACGTCCTTGGGCCGTGTGGCGCTCGAGTTGCCGCCGCCTCCCGTCTTGTCGTCAGCGGCACCCGCGGAGGAGGACCCAGCTTTTGACGGCACTGCGTCGTGCTCCGCGGTGGCGTAGCAGCTCGCCACGGTCTGGCCGCCGTAGATCGTTTCGCGGGGAAGCTTTCGTCGGGTGGTCAACGGCCTGTCGGTCCTGCGTGCTTGGCGCCGCGGCCGTTCCCTCGCTTGCCAGTTCTACAGCCGGCGCCTGCAACCGCCGCTCGCCCGCCCCGCCACGTCTTTAACGAGCGAGTGGGCGACCCTTGCCCACCCACTGTCCATGGAGAACCTCCTCGCGACGGCGGTAAGCCCGCGGCAAGCGGCCACGCTGACGTAGTCGCGGTGACAGCTAGAGGGTGGCAACGAAGGCAAGAGGAAATGCGAGAACGCGGCCTGATTTGTGCGTCGCCGTGACTTTTCTTGGAAGCATCAAGGGAGGTTTTGAACTCTTGATGGCTCTGGAATCTGGCCAAAGGAAGAAGACGCGCGACGGTCAATGGGAGGCAGGGGCTGAATCCGATCGTTAGTGCGGGAACGGACGGCCGAGAAAATTTGAGCTACGTGGCCCAACGAGCGCTCGATAAAGGCCCGGTTCAGGGTGAGCTTTCGTCTTATAGAGATTCATATCTAGCTGTGCATGGTACAGAGTAGTTTTTTTTTCCTGGAACTAAATGCAGCTAGTTGTAAATAATGGCTTTCTAGCCTTGTGTTAATTGTTAAATTGATTCAAGCTGTGAGAATCTAGCTGTAACACGTGACGTGAGTATGCGCTTAACCTATACTAGGAAAATTTGTAAAATTCATTAGTACATTGTACCCTCCTCTATCCCACATTCTATCGTAACATTCTAAAAACAAAAATAAACCCAATGAGTACAACTTATTGAACTCGATCATCAACATACCTGGTGCCTGTCTTCACTGCAACGCAGCAAAACCTAGCCATCATAAGAAATGAGGGGAAGAAACAGGAAGCCCATTGCAGAAAAATGAGTTGGTAAACAAAACCAAAACATCGCCATTCGGAGAACGCTGTTACGCTCGTT